>NC_037676.1:102713931-102972965 GCF_003255815.1 Theropithecus gelada
TCCTTCCTTCCTTCCTTCCTTCCTTCCTTCCTTCCTTCCTTCCTTCCATCCTTCCTCCTCTCTCTTGGCTCACTGCAGCCTCAACCTCCTGGGCTCAAATGATCCTCCTGCCTCAGCCTGGCAAGTAGCTGAGACTACAGGTGTGCGCCAGCATGTTTGGCTAATTTTTGAAGAAACGAGATTTTACCATGTTGCTCAGGCTGGTCTTGAACTCCTGAGCTCAAGTAATCCACCCTCCTCGGCCTCCCAGAGTGCTAGGATTACAAGTGTGAGCCACTGTGCCTGGCCTACAGATTTTTTCTAACAAGGAAAACTTTATGAAAGATTGAAGTTCTCTGTTGAAACCAACCCTTTTAAAGCACAACACAGCATTGCTGTTCTTGAACAAAGAAGTTTTGTAATTTGCTTTCTTAGATTGAGATCAGTCTTCTGAATGAAATCTGTTTTGCTTAGAGGGGAGACGGAAGAAGCCTCAAGAGAGTTCTTTCCCATCTTCTCTCCACCCTCCAGCTATTCTGACTATAAAAAGAAAACTCAGCAGTCGGTTCTCCTCTTTAAACATTTACCTATCTCTAAGGAAATGATGATATACATATAAAAATTGTTATGATGGACATATTCAAACATGCACAGTAGAGACAACAGAATAATAAATCCTCTGTATTCATCAAGCAACTTCAACCATTATGAACATTCTGCCACTCTTGCATCGTCTCCCCTTCCATGCTTTAAAACTATACTAATGTGGTAGAATATCAAGCGGATATTAAAAACTATAAATATGTGAATTATGACCAAATATGGCAATGTTTATTGGAAGTAACATTTAATTACAACCACTGAAAAACCAAGTATACATTGATTAAATCTATATAAAATGATGCATTTAACATGGGAAGAAAATTTAGAATTACAAATTGTTCAGGGTTTAATATTTTGTTTTGTTTTTTGAGACAGGGTCTCTTACCCTGTTGCCCGGGCTGGATCACTGCTCTCACAGCAGTCTTGAACTTCTGAGCTGAAGCAATCCTTTTACCTCAGCCTCCTGGGTAGCTAGGACTACAGGTGTGCACTAGCATGCCTAGCTAATTTTTTTTTTTCCAGTAGAGATGAGGCCTCATTATATTGCCCAAGCTGGTCCTGAATTCCTGGCTCAAGTGATCCTCCTGCCTCGGCCTCCCAAAGTGCTGGGGTTACAGGCAAGAACCACTGAGCCCAGCCCAGAGTTTAATGTTTATTTGTTCATGTCTGGTATCTTTGCTCAGTTTTGTTTTAAAATCCCACTTATAAAAACATTCCAATGTTTCACTCTCATTATAAGATGAAAAGTTTTCCAATTGTCCATGGCTCCAAGATTCCTACTTGCACCTAATATCCATTCTTTCTTTCTTACTGATAGAATTCCCAGTTTTCAACTGGGCAAAAGGCCACCTGTAATAAAAACTACTTTTCCCTGCTTTTTTGCTGATATATGTGGCCATGTGATTAAGTTCTGGCCAATGAGATATAAATAATGGTGTTATGTATAAATTTAAGAAAATGTTCTTGAAGGGCATGAGCATGCTCTGTGACCCCTTCTTCCTTCCTATTGGCTATAATGTAGATATGATGGCTGGAGCTCAAGCAGCCATCTTGGACCATGAGGTAAAATATGCCAAGAATGAAAGGGCAGTCAGAAGGCTGGGTTCCTGATGACTGTGAAGACGCTCCATCAGCTCTGGGCTACCTCCCTCCGGACTTATTTTACATGAGAGAGAAAGAATCTTCTATCTTATTTCTTAGGCCTTCAGCCTTTAAACTTTTTTTCATGTAAAGAAAAACATTAATTAGGCCACTGATTAATGGTTCATTTCCCCATTCAGTTCTGCTCGTAGAATCTTTGCAGGATTGTAGCAATGCCTAGTTTTCCACACCTGATTTGAAAAAGAAGCAATTCTTTAAACAGTATTATTAAAAAATACTTACCAAAACTGAGGCAATCCCTTAAGACATAACTAAATTCAGGTTAAACATTCACAATGTTCTAAGCCAATTGCCTTTGCAAACAGATACACAGAAAAGCCATCTAGTAGATCATGTGTGCCTGGGTCATTCGACATCCTGAAAACCTTTCCTATCAGTAGTGTTTCTGACAATGAAGTTGCACTTCTGAGATTCACCCACACTCATAAACAATCTCATGTGTTGGTACAAATGAGGCACTTTGTGAAACAGTTAGGGAACAGGAAGGGGGGCTGCTAACTCCAGGAAGTATGCAGGACAGCAATTTAATGGCACATTCTGGGCTGTTTGAAAGGGGCAGACTTGCCTCCCACACTGCCTTACATTGACCTCTACATTTCCTCTCTCTGGGGCTTTGTAAGCTGCTGTAGAAGTCAAAGAGCATTGCCCACCCATATACTAAGTTGGTGTCAGTAGTGAATAGGTATTGCTGACCTCCTGAGCGTCCTTTTCCCATTCTCTGGCAACAGCCTAAGCGAATCAGTGGATTTCATTTCTTTGGCCACAAAGCTTGGGTTAGTGGTGGAAAGGTGACCTAAGCTGGTCTAACTGGAGTGAATCCTTTCATTTTTTTGAAACAGGGTCTCACTCTGTTGCCCAGGCTAGAGTGCAGGGCACCATCTCAGCTCACTGCAGCCTTGATCTCTCGACTCAAGTAATCCTCCCATCTTAGCCTCCCAAGTAGCTGGGACCATGGGTGTGCACCTCCACACCTGGCTAATTTATTTTTAAAAATATTTTGTAGAGACTAGGGCATAGGGGGTGGTCCTCACTATGTTACTCAGGCTGGTCTTGAACTCCTGTCCTCAGGTGATTCTCTTGCCTTGGCCTCCTAAAGTGCTGGAATTACAGGTGTGAGCCCTTGCACCCCTGGCCTGGAATGAATCTTAAAAGTTTTGTGGGAGCCTTTGGACAAACAACTTTTCGTTTTTTTACCAGCTCAGAATCTTAGAACAGGAGACTGGAAAACTGCAACTGTCTTGCCATCACAAGGACAGAACTTTATCAAGAATGGAGCCAACTCACACAGGCTGACCTAGAAGGTAGAGAAAGAGGATTTCCTGTTCTTGGTCACATAATTTAGGCCCCAGTGTCAGGTGTGCTGCAGCCAGTCCAGCCTCTGGATATCCCAGGTGTCTACATCAGTAAGTTCTAATTCCTTTTTGTTATTATTGTATGACTTGTCACTCGGTTTGTCAGATAAAACACAGGACACCCAGTCAAATTTGAAATTCAAAGAAACAATAGCTAATTTTTATTATATGTATGTTCCAAATATTACATGGGACATACAGTAAAATTTTATTCATTACTCATCTGAAATTGAAATTTAACAGGGTGTCCTGTATTTTTATTTGCTAAATCCAGCAACCCTTCTTGTAATCAAAATGTATTAGTGATGGATGGCAACACAGTATTCACAAGAGCATCTGTTGTTTGGGTGAATGGGAGAGAGAGTCCTTGACCGGACCCAGATGCTGCAGAACCACAAAGCCTGAGGAGGTTGCTTCCAGCATTGTTTCCAAAACAGGGTGTCACACATTTATGTTGACAGTGCTAAGGACTGGGTGGGTGAGGGGCAGGCATGCAGGTGCCCGAGCTGAGCCAAAAATAAGCGGGAGGCCCAGACCTAGACATACAGAGGAAGACAAAGATCAAGACACATAAAAGCACACTTAATTTACTTTGTATTCAATAGTATAGTCAAGGAAGGGGGAGACAGAGAGAGAGAGAGAAAAAAAAAAATAACAATAGAAATAATGCAGGTGATGATGACACCAGCCATGAGCAGAGTGGTCCTGGAAAGAATTTAGAGGGTGCCATATGTGACTGGTCCCTCATCTAGCCTCTCACAGTATGAGCTTCTCTCTGGGCTGAATGTGACTCAAGGGTCACAGGGATGACAGTCAAAATGTTGAACAACTGGTACTGCCAGACTCATTTCCACCCATCAAATATCAGCTCAGGCTTTCTGTCTGAGCGATTTCCCGTGAACCATTGACTTGAGCCCCTAACTTCTGCAGAAGAGGTCACACCTCTTTAGAAAGTGAAAAATGAAGTAACAGAAACCAGGCATCTACAGAGTCCAGAGGTCGCAGAGTGCAGAGCCACGTGAGGGCTGGCAGGTCAGTAATCAAAGGACAAGGCAAAGCACATTTGTGGGGTGGGAGAAGCTGGAGCTCTTTGGCAGGATGTGCCAATCTCCCACGCTTGCCTTCCTTGTCACAACCCTGCGTCACCCTGAGGGAGTTCCTGGGGGTCTGGGGGTGGCCTCTTGCTTGATTCCTATTTTGGAGTCTCTCCTGAGTGTCCCCAGCCACAGCCCTGATTCCTGAGTATCTCTGGCTCTTGTCTGACATCAGGTGGTTTCACCTGCCCTCCGAGCCTAACCCTCCTAGGACCCACGTCAGCACTGTTCACACCAGTGTGTGACGCCCTGCTTCGGAAACAACCAGCTTTGATAAACCCTTGCATTACAGTCATGGATTTCCCAGACCAGAAACCTTTCCAAACCCTCAATGCGTGAGAAAATCTATCTCACTCTTCAAAAATAAACTGAGAACTTGGGAAAAAAAATCAACCATACTATTTGTACCCAAAATACAGCCGTTGTATGGATCTCTGTTGCCAACTCGCCATTAAATCATAGATGGTTGTAAGTAATGAACTGTAATGATGATGCATGGAATGGGGCAGGCCAGGCTATGAGGCTCCCGGGGCAGAGGGGGTCACATCTGTGAGTATACATATGAGGGCTGAGGGACAGGGAGGGGACTACTCACCAAGCTGTGTTTGTGTCACTGCCATATTAGATATGCATGGACTGAAAAAGATCAGGGAACATGCTTTGAATTGCAAATAATAAGGCAAAAACATATTTTTTTCTATTTTTGCTCTGTAACTCAAATATCCCCAGACCTTGCTAGCCTGTGGGTACAAAAGAGGTCACAGTAACATGAGACTTTGAATATTGGTAGTCTCTGGGAGAGATTGGCTGGGAGGTGGAGAGGGTTTGGCTACATAGAGCCAGTCTTCCAAAGATATACTGATGCTGGTACATTGAATACTGGTATCAGACCACACTAAAGTACTGGTACTTAGCAAAGGCTTGTATAAGAGGGATCCTGTAGGGTTACTTGATGAGATGCTAATGTTACTGCTTCAGCAGCTGTGGCTCCTTCCCCACTAGCTTTACCAGGTCCAAGGCATTATTCCTAGAACACCTACTTCACCTGGCTAACTCTCCTCCTCCTCGAGACTGCAGAGTCTTTGGGCAGCCTTCCCCAGAGTATGACCCAACTGTAGTGCAGGTGTGCATGTGAAGAGGATGGTGTGTGTGTTTGTGTGTGTGTGTGTGTTGCATAGGGTTTCCTGCATAAGAAAGGAAAAACAGTAGATGTCTCATTCACAAATATCCACTACCACTGCCTGGCTTCGTCCAGCCCTGTACATCCACAGTCACCTGCTTGAAATTCATAATTAGAAATTCTCTGGGGCTAACAAGCTGCACTTTATCTAGAGTGTAAATACACTTCCTGGGTGAAGGGTTAAGTCTACAAACCTTTCTGTATATTTCTATCTCATTTGCTCTCATCACACCTTAGCTGAGCACAGAGGAGGGAGACATGAAGTAGCAGAACTAGTGAAAGAAGAAGAGGAAGAGGAGGAGGAAAAGAGGGACAGAGGATGTAGGATCAGGGAGGAGCTATGCACCACTCTGAGTGAGACCAGCTTCTCTTTCAAGACCTCCTCTTTCCCTTCCACCTCTAGCTTCTTTGCATTTAAGAAGAATTCCAGAAAAATTCCCACTCACAGGGCCTCTCTCTGATGGCACATATATGAAAAGAAGGTTCTCTGGTTTGAGGTTTGGTGCAAACTTTTGCCACCAGCTCTGGTTTTCGTTTCCAGCCTCCGGTGGTTTCTTCCCCCCAGCCAGTCTCTCAGGCTCTCTTTTTCTCTGGGCAGCCTCTACTGCCAAGGCAATGGGGTTTCTCCTACAGCTTCCCAGACACAGCCTGGAAGCATTTAGGATCTAGACCACGTTCCTCCCCAGTCCTACTGCTCTTCTCTCCTTTGGTCCCTCATTTACTGAATCCTGGGTCAGAGCATACAACTCAAGACAACGGTTAAAACAGACTCCCTGTGCTCTTCAACCCAGTGCCTCCAGTCCTCTATGGAACTGATGTCAACTGTCCCCTCTTCCTCCTTTTTGAGCTCCTCCCCCAGAAAAGAATCCACTTGAAAAATGCAATAATGAATATGGTACACTTTCTGTATAGGTCGAAGAGGCAAGGAGGAGAGAATCTAGGTCATATAACTCCAGAAAAATGACTTGAAATGCATCTTCCAAGACCATTTTCAGTGCTGCTTCTCCCCTTCCTGATACCCTTCCCCTACCAACATGCCAAAAAATTCAGTTTTGTCCCAGCTGTCTTTATTAAATGGTTCTTCAACCCTACTGTCAATGCTCCAGAAGACAAAGTCCCGTCTGTTACATTTCAGATGCACTGGAGAAGAGTAGTTGGTTAAAAGCAAAGCTTCTGGGCCCAGATTGCCTGGATCAAATCTTAGCTCAAATACTGAATGAATTTAGACAACTGATGGAACTTCTGTGTTTCCTCATCTGTAAAATGAAGATAATAGTTTCTACTGTACTACCCAGGAGGCTGAGGCAAGAGGTTCACATGAGCCCGGGAGTCAAAGGCTGCAGTGAGCTATGATTGCACCGCTACGCTCCTCCAGCCCGGGTGACACAGTGAGACCCAGTCTCAAGTTTAAAAAATAATTATTACCTTAGAGTATTGTTATGAAGTCAAATGAAATGATATTGAAAACTTAAAGCAGGGCCTGGCACACTATAAGTGTCATACACAAGTAATACAGTGCTTACTTCAAGGATTTGTTCTCAGGAGACAGCTTATCAACCACCTTTGTCCACCGAACGCCTCCTTTGGGATCTAACCCCCACCCACAGCAGACACTTTTTAAAGATGGTCCATGCTCTCAACCAGAAGATTTGTGGTGAATGAAATTTGTTTCATTGCAATATCGTTAAGCCAACCCTCATTCATTCATTCATTCATTCATTCATTTAGGCCCAGAGAAATTCCTCCTCACAGCTTTTTTTTTTTTTAGCTTGTTAACTCTTCATCAGCAAATGTACTCCTGCCCCAAAGCTCTTCACCATGCATTATATCACACCAGTTCATTTCACAGTTTTCCGTACAACTTCCCCATGTCTTTAGTACACCCCCCAAATCAATTTGTGCATCTTTGCCCCAGTTCCTGGCTCACACTGGATTCACTCCTGACAAACGATTATTACATCAGCACACCACAAAAGCACGTTTACAATTTTAAAAGAATCTACAGGAAAATAGGGGCGATACAAGCCATAATAAACTGTGAAGCCAAATTTTGCTAAAGATATCTATCAACCTATGCCTCAAAGCCCAACTACAGTTGTAGATTTCAGCAGGCTTTTATGTTCCCATGGTAACCAACATATGTGCAAAGCTTATAAACATATCTTAAGAAAGAATGTGAGTGGAAAACATGCTGCACTGAAGTGGGAAGAGCCAGGTCTAGCCCCAGCTCTGTGGCTGATCATCTGGGTGGGCTAGGGTAGCTATCTATAACTGACCCACTGTCTCAGACTCTACCAGTGTTTTTCAAAATGTGTGCTCAGGTCACCTACATCAAAATCGATGGTTATGCTTTTGTAAAATACATATTTCTGGGCTCCATTAGAACTACTGAATCAGAATTTCTGGGTGGGAGGAACCAAGAATTAAATTTTTAACAAGATTCCCAGGTGATTCTTAAATGCGCTAAAATCTGAGAATCACAGGGCTCTCTAATCTTTCTTCCGGTAGGTTAGAGTTCCCTGCTTATTCATGCGGGTCAGAAGTTGATTGCTTGGACCCAAAAAATCATTACAAAAATCCCTAAACCACAACCAGGCAGAATGTGTTTGTCAGAATACTCTATCATTCAACAAATATTTACCCAGTACCTTCTACATGTCAGGCACTATCCTCAGGATACATCAGTCAAAAGCGTGACAAATGCCTGCCCTCGTGGAGCTCCCATTCTAGTGTATGGAAACAGATAATAAATAAGATAAAGATGAATGAACTATGTAGCATGTAAATAGAGTAAGGAAGGGGGGTCAGGATGGAGGACTGTTAAAATGTCTCCTAAATTATATGCATCCACAAAAATCAACTTACATGTTTATTACAAAGACTTGACAGGCAGGCCCAATTGCAACTTGAAATAGAACTTGGGAATGTGGTAGATGCTCCTGGTGCACTGCCCAGTCCCCTTTAGGGCTGATACAACTCCTCTGATACAACTTCACTTCCAACCTCTCTCCTCACCCTGCTCCTTTCACATCCTGTCAATGACTCAATGACTGAGACTGATGGGCCCCTGCCTCAAGGTGGGACCAACCTGGTGGTGAAGTTTGCACTCCCTGAGCTCTCTCCTTGCTAGTTTTCCCTATCCTGCTGTCCTCGCTCCCATTGTCCTGGGAGCACTCTTTGATAAATCACTTGCATGAGAATCCCTGTCTCCAGTTCTGCTATTAACAGAATCCAGCCTAAGACAGCATCCCCCAGCAATAGAAAAGGATACTTATGGTAGGGTTCTACAGACTAGGAGGCCTGAGGATTGTTAGGATTCACTCTCCCCCAAATCTTTATTGTTCCGTTTTCATCCTCAATTTATATATAAACATGCAGGATCTCTGGGTGCTTGACATGACCCTGTGGAGGAACGCAGTGAGGCACTCTGAGATGCACTGTCTGCTATCTGGCCCTCTGTTCTTCTGATTCCTTCACTCCTTCAGCCATAGACACTTTCCAAGTGCCTACGATGTGGCAGGAACTGTGCTGGGCTTGGGAATACAGCACAAACATAATAAGGTCCTCAATATCATACTTGATGTTCTGTCAAACTCTGTTAATACTTGAAAATGGCCCCAGCTTGTGAGTAATTAGCTGGCTCAAAGATCACGTTCATGTAGCTTTCTCACAGCAATTTTTTAAAACCAATTTTGACACATCTTTGCTCAAATAAATGAACATTGCTATCTTGAAGGCCTTCTTGAAGCAAACAGAGAAGGGCAGATGGGGGCAGAAGGGACGGGGGCCAGAGCATGTTCTAATGTAACATGAGAAAACATGTGCACGCCAGCATTGTCTACTACGAAAAGAAAAGTGCTGCTTTTCCTTCATACACTGTTTTTCACACTCTCCACATCAGAGATTTATTTCTTTTTTCAGTGACACTGACGGATGTCCAAGGAGACATTCTTCACACTCTTGACAACACAGACATTCTTGAAATATTTGCAAGGTTAAGAAAATGCTTAGGAGGTTTTCTTTCAAATAATTTTTGTAATATAACCTTTCTTTGTTCCTGGCATCTTGCAGTGGCGGGGGAGGGGCAGGCAACACACACAAAAAATTAAATGGGGTTTATCTGTAGAAGTTTACCAGGGACCTCAGTGGTGAAGGCTAACCTGCCTGCTAGCCCCAGATAGCTGAGAATAAGGCCTGGGCCAGACAAGAGGGTGGGGTGAGGGTCTTGAACTGGCAGAGCTCCTCCCAAGGGGCTGAGTCCCTCTCAATTTGATGCGGTCAGAAGCTCCAGGAATACTTAATAGACATGATTTCCTACAGGCAAAAGGAAATAAACAGTTTTGTATACGTAAAGGGCTGAGGTCATTGCCCCCTGGTGTTTCTCACCTGGCTGGAGAGAGGAGGGGCTGTAGAAGTTAGCTGGACAATGATGGTGACTCAGTGCTGAAAGTTTCCTGCAAGCAGGAAGAGCTGCTGTGTTACTCACAGGCCACTTTCCTTGTGTCTATCCACAAGCTCACCCAAGAAAGAGCCTGTGCCTTTGGGGTTCGTCTCCTCCCCCTCATCTCTCTCCTCACAACCAAGAGGAAGGCCTAGAACAGCTCTAATCAGGGAATGAGTGCAGGAGAATCACCAGGGCATGGTGGGCCAATGCAGGTTTGGATTCAGTAGCTCCTGGGTAGTGGGACCTCACGGTCTGCATCTCTACTAAACTCCAGGTAATCCCAATGCCCACGCTGTCTCCGAACCACACTTGGAGAGCAGTGGCCTAGCTGGTTCCAAACCGTCCACCTCATGCTGTGGGCGGGGGGAGGAGGAGTTGGCTCAAGTGGTTAGATTGATAAAGGTGGTGTTTTTCTGATGACAGCAAATCTCCAATTTTAGCCCTGCAGACTATTCCAGAGATGGAGTGCTGCTGCTATTTGCTGTCTCTTACTGCCCTTCTTTCTCTGTCACACAGTTCAGCATGACTAATGCTCCGGCCAGCTGCCTGCCTCCTGTACCTGAGCATAGGGTAGACCCCCTGGAAGAGAACATTCACAAGACACAACAGCCTAAAATGGAATTTCGCATCCACCAGGCGATTCTCTGCTCAGTCACCCCGCCTCCCACTGCTTTAGGAGCAGCCACAAGCGGCCGCTCAGCAAGGCAGCCTCTCCTCTGCTGCAGGAAGATGTGCACTCTAGCTGGAGCCCACCCCCCTCTGCAGCGGAGCGTGCTTCTCATTAAACAGCCAGTCCAGATGAAAGGGCCTTTTGCTTCTAAATTGCGTAAATTGCTATTTCTTTATTGCTCTCCTAACGGGGGCTGCCCTAAAATTGGCATGAAGGGCTTTCAGTTTGCATTTTTCCTGTTTTCCAAGCCTTGCTCATTTTTCACAGCTCTTGAACTCTCTCTCTCAATTCCAGCCTGCTTGAGTGGGTGAGAGAGCAGAGGGTGGGGTGGGGGTGGAGGGGGCTCATTAACCCAGGCTAAGAGCAGCCTTGGCAAGAAGCCAGGGGAGGGAGGCCTTGCTAGGTGGAGCTGGCACCTGGCTTGTTGTGTGGATAATGACTTAGGGACCACAAGAGAGCCTGGATAAGGTGCAGTTTGGGCAGCAGCAAATATCTGGCTTGAGTCATGGCTGGATGTTTACTGTATTATTGAGAAGGAAAGCTGGAGCTGTGATGATTCCTAAATAGAATAAGGCAGGCTGACACAGACATGAAAGCTGTCAAGTCAGAATAAGGTATGCCTGTCGGCTTTGTCTCTAGGATGTTGTGTTCTTTGATTGGTCACAGAGGATGGAGCAGTTCTGAATAGCAGATCACTGTTCAGAAGCAGCCTAGCATTAAGTGAATCAGAGAGTGCCCTCTGAGGTGGAGAGGGGAAGGGCAAATTGCTTCCCGGAGAGGTGATGACATTGTCTCCTTCTTGGAGGCCATCGCAGCTCACCAAGAGGTCCCTGAAATTGGCTTCTCCAATGCCAAAGCAGGGCCGGGCTGGACTGACAGGTCCTTCAAGAAACTGGGGTAAACACAGCTTTCTTGCCTGGACCGTCTTGGATCTCTTGGGGACATTCTCAGAGGGCATGGGTTTGGGCTGGGTTCTGTGCTGGGAAAAGGGCCCTTGAAGTAGATAGGAGAGTTAATATGTTTAAAGAGCTTAGATCATTGTCCAGCACATCATAAGCCCTAAATAAATAATAGCTTTTTTTTTTTTTTTTGAAACAACGTCTCGCTCTGTCACCCAGGCAGTACAGTGGCGTAGTCTCGGCTCACTGCAACCTCCACCTCCCTGTTTCAAGCAATTCCCCTGCCTCAGCATCCTGAGTAGCATTGATTATAGGTGCACCCACCAAGCCTGGCTAATTTTTTTTGGTACTTTTAGTAGAAACGGTGTTTCACCATGTTGGCCAGACTGGTCTCGAATTCCTGACCTCAGGCAATCCACCCGCCTTGTCCTCCCAAAGTGCTGGTATCACAGGCGTGAGCCACCGCCCCCCCCACCCCCAGCCTAATAGGTATTTTTATTTGGCAATCTGATTCATTCCAGAGGTGCCCCCAAACCCGCCTGGAACTGAATAACACTAGCTGGTCAGAAGTAATCATCCTGCCCGAGTTTCCTTAAGTCAGCCTCCAACCAGCCTGTCATGACCAACGTAATGTATGTTGCAGCAAGTTCTTTACTGATTGAAAAGAGTAAACGTTTTCCATTGAGTTATGTCTTTAACAACATAATTGAATTAGCATGAGTTTAAAGTTGCTTTCTGAGTAGCAGGGAAAATTAGTTAGTTATAGCTGACTCTCAGGGAATGACGCAATAATCCCCCGTATTTGCCAGCTGTGCTGTAGCAGAGCTGAACACTGAAGCCACACTGCCTGGGTTTTACTCCTGGCTCAGCTGTTACTAGCTGTGTGACCTTGGGCAAGCAACTTTACCTTCTTTACCTCAGTTTCTCATCTGTAGATGGGAATGGTAAGAGAACCTACCTCAGAGAGTTGTGGTGAGGACCGAGTGGGTTCATGTGTGGAGAACATTTAGCACAGTGCCTGGCATGTAACTAGTGCTACTATACTGTCACCCCTTTGGAGCTACTGGTGTCATTTATTCTACGTCTACCACTAGAAAGAAGGCCAGGAACCACCACACTGGATTGTCTACGGGTCATTCCATCAGGAAATCGGTTGGTAAGTTGGTTGAGTAGTACTTCTCCTCATGTACTAGACTGTATATGAAGGCAGTGAATTTCGTCTATTTTATCAGTGACCGAATCCCCAGCATCTATAACAGGGCCTGGCCCGTTGAACAATGTAGGTCCTTGATAAACATCTGTGAAATGTTGAATCAATGAATTAACATAAATTGAAAGGATTTTGGCCAGGCATGGTGGCTCACACCTGTAATCCCAGCCCTTTGGGAGGCCGAGGTGGGCAGATCACGCTGGTCAGGGGTTCGAGACCAGCCTGGCCAACATGGTGAAACCCAGTCTCCACTAAAAAGTACAAAAATTAGCCAGGCGTGGTGCCTTGTGCCTGTAGTCCCAGCTACTTGGGAAGCTGAGACAAGAGGGTCGCTTGGACCCAGAAGGCAGAGATTGCAGTGAGTCAAGATTGCACCACGGCACTCCGGTGTGGGTAACAGAGCAGGACTCCATCTCAAAAAATAAAATAAAATAAAACAAAACAAAATAAAATAAAATAAAATAAACTGAAAGGACTTCATGAGTATCTGCTAGGTTGACAATATTTTTCCAGGGTAGGAATTGTTATCTGGCTCACTCTGCCTCTGTCTGTCTACTCCATCCTACAGTCTATCTTCAAGTGTCTGAATTTTGTCTAGGGATTAAGCATCAGGGAAGTTCGACTTGCAGAGAAACTGCTCTGTGTTCTGATTCTCTTCCGGCCCACAGTGAGCCTGACACCCCACTGTGCATCTGTACACAGAGAAATTTGGGGGAGGCTCCAAACTATTCTAGCGGCTGCTCTATAGGAGTCTGAGGAAGTGGAGTGTAAGTGAAGCTTTGGAGAAGTGAAAATGTGGTTAGGAGGGAAAAAAGAAAAGAGCAAAATAAGAGCATATCTGTAGGGGACACTTGTCATGTTTCCTGGCTGCACAGCACCTATTGAAAAGCCTTCCGGTATTTGGAGAAAGTCCTGCCTTATGAGCTCATCTGAAAACATGTTCCTAAGCTCCCTTGCAGCTAATGCCCTGGCATGGGATCTGGGCTCCACCCACCAGACATGATGTTTGTGTGAAACTTGAGACTTCTCTTTGAAAGTGAACAATATAGGAATGCCAGTGCCATCCAGAATCCATTTTCTGGTGAAGATAGTGGAGGGGATGTTTTGTAGTGGCAGTGGCTGAAAAGTCAAATTCATGGTTCAGAAGTGCTACTACTGGTGTTGAGGGCAGCAGCAGTTGCGGTAAAGTAAGATCCTGGTTTAAGTAGCGACACTGTGAACTGAGCATCCAGTGCCCGGTTGTAGTGGTGAGAGAGCAGTTCTGTGAATGTTCTCTCTCAAAACACAGCCTCAAGCCTGTTTCTCCAGTCTTCCTGATAATTCTGTGAGCTACCTAATACCCTTTGTGTAAACTCCTTTTCTACCTAATCAAAGAAATTTAAGTGAAAAGGTGCAGATTGCTGAACCACAAAACACATGTTTAAAGCATATCCCAGGAAAGAAAATGAAAAAAATTTTTTGTGTGGTTAAATACACATAACATAAAATTTGCCATTTTAACTATTTTTGTGTACAATTTAGTAGCATTAAGTACATTCACAATATAGTGACGCCATCACCACTATCCATTTCC
This sequence comes from Theropithecus gelada, assembly GCF_003255815.1. Lineage (NCBI taxonomy): Eukaryota > Metazoa > Chordata > Mammalia > Primates > Cercopithecidae > Theropithecus > Theropithecus gelada. The sequence goes on from NC_037676.1 coordinate 102,728,097, forward strand.
AGAACTATGAAAATAAAAAATTTTAACATAGATTATGTCTTTGAATATTCCACATTTCTAGGTCAGTTTTAATTCAAGTTAACATTTAATTGTTTAATTTCTACAACGTAAGTTCCACAGCACTGTTGTTTATTGCTGTATTATCAACATCTTGTAGATGTGGGAAGAATATTTGTTTGATATTGAGTGATCAAATGGGATATTCTTGAGTCTAGTGCTTGTGTGGTGCCTGGGCATCTGGATGGGGGTATAGACAAGTGTATACACACAGTGTGTGAGGGTAGATGCTCTGTTAGTGGGAAGAAGTGATCTTACTGAAGGCGTGAAGCAGGGATTCCCAGCCAGGGCATATCTGTGCCCTGGGTTATAGGGGGCTGGAGAGGCTAATGTAAATTACACCTTTACCTGGAATGAAGCTAACAAGGTCAATTAAAAGGCTCCCATGGCTGGGATTATAACAAGTTAGTGAGGCTATATCAGTTAGTTTCACTTCTCAGAAGCTTAGACTGGCTTTCAGTGATGTCATAAGGATTTCTTAAGATTTTTTGGGGGAAAAATTAATAATAAAATAATATTTGGTGGTGCAAGAGTTGAGGGACCATTTGGTCATTTATTCAATATTATTTATTGAGCATCTGCTTTGCACCAAGTTCTTTTCTGGGAACTGAGGTCTCTGCAGCAAACAAGATAGACATGTGCCTGATATTGAGACCTTACATACTAATGGAAAAGACAGAAAATAAACAAACATCACATATGTCTGGTGGGGAAAGTGCTGGAAAGGAAATAAGGCTGGGTAACGGTGGAGAGAGTGACTAGAGGTATATGTGATTTTTTGGTAGCGTCGTCATGGAGGATCTCTGAGAAAGTGATATTTGAGCGAGGACCTGAGAGAAGGGAGGGAAGGTGCTGCAGAGACATCTAGAGTGTTCCAGACACACAGAATGGGAGGTACAGAGCTCTGCGGAAGGATCATGCTTGGCAAATCCCTGAAACAGCAAGGAAGTCCGTGTGGCCAGAGTGGAGCATGGGGAGAGTTGTAGGCGAGAAGGTCGAAGAGGCAGCAGGGAAGACATTTTGCTCTAGAAGATCCTGAACGAATATTGCTAGGCATGGCAGACATACCTCTTTGGTCTCAAATGAAGTGTTTCTCTGAAGTGTTCACCACCCTGCAGGAGGAGGATGAAGGGACCACTGGCTCTTTCCTCCTAGGCTTTCTGATAGCTCTGTCTTGAGTCCTAGTTATGGTGAATTGCAATTTTCGTTCTCTGGCTTCCTGAGCACAAGCTGGCTTTTCTGCAGTGAGAAGGGAGCCGTTGGTCTGCTTTTAGCAAGCCCCGGGCAGAGTGTCACCTCAGTGCCTGGCACGGGGCTGACCATGTTGCCAGCGAGTGGGGTGTGATCCTTATCATTAAGGAAAAGGTGCAGGTGTGAGAGGAAGAGCAGAGATTGAACGTGGAAGGACAAAAGGAGAAGAGAGAACTAGAATGAAGGGGCCTATGAAAATGTGAGTCCCCACCTCCCCAAAAGTGTTGGCTTGGGTCTCTTGAAGATGCCTGCTTTGACTTCTGCTGCATAGTTTCTCTTTAATTTTCCTAATATTAAGAGAAAAGAGTGCTGGGGCTGAGCAGAGAGTCTGATAAACACAGCGGGGGCCCTGCGTTCCTTCCTGGGGCGCTCGCGACGTGGAATGTGTCAGATTTGGAGCTGGCATGAGGGCGCCAGCCACAGCCCTGCCAAACCCCTGCACAGTTGAACATCTGATTAAATACATGGAGAATGATGCTGTTTTCTTTCAGCCCATTCTTCCCTGACACCAACTATCCTTTGATATAAAATGGAATCTATCAGAATCAGCAGTTCCTTGTTGGGAAGGGCTACATTGTATTTCTCTCCATCTGATATGTAATCTCAGCGTCCCTGAGTTCCTAGCCTTCTGCAAGCTCATTTTGTTTAACACTAGATAGTGATAGCCTGAATCCTTGCTCTGTGTGACTGCAGGATACTAGGGCCGTCTGGATAGTACTGAAGATATTTGCCAAGTGCCTGTGTGTCCTGGGTGTTGCCTGTGACTTACGCCCTACCTCCCATCCCACAACACCTTCCCCTTCTCCACTGTAGCTGGCCCTCCAGTCTCTCATACTATTGCCTCTTTCTGCTCTGCTTCTACCTGGTTGTGGACACAGTCTTCCCCTTTATTCTCTACCTCACCTCCCAAACCAGGCTGGTACGTGTGTGGAGGCAGGGCTGAGTCAGAATTTTTTTTTCTGAAGTAGGGTCTTACTCCAATGTCCAGGTAGAGTGCAGAAGGCTCACTGCAGCCTTCACCCCCACAGACTCAAGCCATCCTCCCACCTGAGCCTCCTGAGTAGCTGGGACTACAGGCACATGCCACCACACCTGGCTAATTGTTTTTCGTATTTTTAGTAGAGACAGGCTTTTGCCAGGTTGCCCAGGCTGGTCTTGAGCTCCTGGCATCAAGCAATCTGCCCACCTTGGCCTCCCAAAGTGCTGGGATTACAGGCATGAGCCATGAGAGTCAGAGTATTTAACAACTGCTGTAGCCCAGAGAATGGCCAATCCATCCCAAAGGATCCTTGTGGTGTCAGGCATAACCCTTAGGGTTATGGATCACGGGGTGGCTAAGGGGGCTTGGGGTGGGCTGGGGTACTCAAGGTAACAGTGTCCTAGGGGATAACTGGGAGAGAAAGCCTCAGGACAGAGGCCATCTACCAACCAGTATGAAATATTTTAATATTTTAACACCTAGTACAGCTATACAGTTGGTGCTCACTCAGTAGTTTTGTGTAACCAATTTGCTGAGGGGTGGAGCACATTGCTTGGGCAAGTGAAAATTAGATCTTGAACATTACTGTAGGTCTATCAGCATCTCCCATTAGAAGGAGCCCCTCCCTGACAGTCAGTCTCTCTTTTTGGCCACCAGTTGGCCTCCATGATTGTGGGGTCTCTTCCCTCAGAACCAAGTTCCTTCTCAAATCTGCTTTCGTGCTCAAACCTAGAATCCCTCCCCAGCTCAGCTCAAACCAGAATTTCTGTATTTTACATTTGTCAGGGACAAACCGACAATGCCTTCACAAAAACAACCAAAAATACTGCCCAAGGAAATCACTGTTGATTTTGCTTTGCTTATGAAGAACAACCTCAGTCCACCTTCCCCTCATTTCTGCACAGCCAAGTGCCATGAAATATTTTCTTACACAGTAGAGCAGTTTTATCTCTAGGATGAATTCTGTCCCCACCCCGTAGACAAAGGCGACAACTTGCAGCCATATTTTAAAATAGCATTTTGGGGTTTCTGTATAAGACATGAAAATCACCTAGCTTTCCATATCTAAGACAGATTATGGAGGCTGAATAAATGCTATTAAGAGGCTCAATGAATGATATTTTCTCCATCACTCCGTAGTTACACCTCCTACTAGGTTCTCAATAATTTTATTGAAGAATTTGATTGATTGATTGATTGACCCATTTATTCATTCATCTGTTCAACAAATAGGTATTTAGAGCCTGCTATGTGTTGCCTCTTAGCAGGTTCTCAATAACTTTATTGAAGAAATTGATTGACTGATTGTTTCATTCATTCATTCATTCATTCATTCATTCATTCATCCATTCACCTATTCGATAAATATATATTTAGAGCCTACTGTGTATCAGGCACTGTGCTCATTGGAAAAATGGGGAAAAAAAAAGGACAAAGATCCCTGCTCTCACAGAGCTTACATTTTAGTGGGGGAGACAGCAATCACAAATAAATATTTAAAACATAGAGTATTGAAATAGTAATAAGTGCTAAGGAGCTAAAAAGCAGGAAAGATGCATAGGCAGTGTGGAGGGAGGGGAGTGCGTGGTTTTAGATAGAGAACTAGGGAGGGCACTGAGGAAAAGGTGACATCTGAGTGAAGGCCTGAAGAAGGAGAAAGTGAACTGTGCTGATGTCTGGGGGAGGATGAGGAGCAGAAAACCCATTGCCACATGGCGAGCAAAACCAATGACCCTGAGAAAGCCCAGTTTGTAACATGGTCAAATTGAAATAAAGACAGGTGCTTTCGGTGGTCTTTGGTTTTCTCCTCCATTGTATAAAGATCAGTGTTTTCCTGTTTGTTGTTGTTGTTGTTTTTTTTCTTTTTAAGGTGGAGTTTTGCTCTTGCTGCCCAGACTGGAGTGCAGTGGTGCGATCTCAGCTCACTGCAACCTCTGCCTCCCAGGTTCAAGTGATTCTTCTGCCTCAGCCTCCCAAGTAGCTGGGATTACAGGCGTCTGCCATCACACCCAGCCAATTTTTTTGTATTGTTAGTAGAGCTGGGGCTTTACCATGTTGGCCAGTCTGGTCTCTTACTCCTGACCTCAGGTGATCCAACTGCCTCAGCCTCCCAAAGTGCTGAGATTATAGGCGTGAGCCACCGTGCTGGGCCTAGATTGTGTGTGTGTGGGTGTGTGTGGGTGTTTGTATATATTTTAACGAAGAAATTACTTTGTCTCCCTGGTCAGTGCTTTTGGCAATCATCACATTTTTCCCTGAATCTCATTCATTACAGGAGAATGAATATCCCTGGCACAGTTGTGTCAGACTACTAAACTTATGGTACTTATGATTTGTTTAGGGCAGAAAATAAAAACAAATGTGACATTTACTTTCCTGGTGTTCTGCATTTTCCCCAGTAAATCAATCATGATGGTTAATTGATTGTGGGCTACACTTATATACCTGAACCAAGTACAGCTGTTCCAAATAAGTTCACATTGAAATGACCCAATAATAACTGTTTGCTATCATGTTTCCAGAAGCACATTTGCCCTGGGCAGTTTTGTTCACTCCCAAACTCTGTTGCCTATAGCAACAAATGTTTAGATTTAGGATAGGAACCTATAAGGAGTGATCAATTTTCAGAGGATTTCAGGATTGAAAAACAGTTCTGGCTAGGCGTGGTGGCTCACACCTGCAATCCTAGCACTTTGAGTGGCCGAGGTGGGCAGATCACCTGAGGTAGGGAGTTTGAGACCAGCCTGACCAACATGTAGAAACCTTGTTTCTACTAAAATACAAAAGAATTAGCCGGGCATGGTGGTGCATGCCTGTAATCCCAGCTACTTGGGAAGCTGAGACAAGAGAATTGCTTGAACCTGGGAGGCAGAGGTTGCGGTGAGCTGAGATCATGCCATTGCACTTTAGCCTGGGCAGCAACAGCGAAACCTCATCTCAAAAAAAAAAAAAAAAGAAAAAGAAAAACAGTTCTGTCTTCTACCAACTCACATACCCATCACATCTTGTGCCTCTTTTTTTGTTTTTTTTGTTTTTTTTTTTTAGATGGAGTCTCGCTCTGTTGTCCAGGCTGGAGTGCAGTGGCGTGATCTTTGCTCACTGCAGCCTCTACCTCCCAGGTTCAAGCAATTCTCCTGCCTCAGTCTCCCAAGTAGCTGGGACTACAGGTGCATGCCACCATGTCTGGCTAATTTTTGTATTTTTAGTAGAGACGGGGTTTCACCATGTTGGTCAGGCTGATCTTGAACTCCTGATCTCAAATGATCCACCTGCTTTGGCCTCCTAAAGTGCTGGGATTACAGGCATGAGCCACCACGCCCAGCCCTGAGGTAGCATTCTTAATAATGAGGTTCACATGGCAAAGTGGCCCAGTGGTTTTTAGCGCTTTCATGCTTTTCAGCTCCTTAGCATTTAGCCCTGTTTCACGGGCCGCTGTTACACATGAAGAATGCTGCTGTGTGGAGTACCCCTCCTTGTATTACATGTCCTTCAGGAGGGGTATCTTTGGAAGGAGTGGCTAGCCTATTCCCAATAACCCAGGTGCGTGGGCACCTGGCCAGGCCAGCCAGCCCTCCTCCCTTCTTATTCAGGCATGCCCTTCAATAGTTTGATTAAATTACCCATCAGAGGAAAGTATTGTCTGCATGGTGATTCCTGGAAAAAAACAAGTCAGTAAAATTCACATAGTTAGATAAAACGGGTTCTAATGATGGCTTCCTTGTTTATTTGGGTGAGTCATTTCACCTCTCTGAGTCATAGTTTCCTCATTTGTAAAATGTGAAGAACAATATACCAATCTCACAGGGCTATGGTATCAAATAAATAAAACATCTCACATGATGCCTAGCATTGCAAGAAATCCTGGCCACTATTATTCGAGTTATTTTGAAGATCAAATTAGATCATAGCTGTGGAAGTACTTTGTCCTTTGTAAAGAATCACAACCACTATCACCACCACCACCAATTACCACCACCACCATCATTACCACCACCACCATCACCAATTACCACCACCACCATCATTACCACCACCACCAATTACCACCATCACCACTACCACCACTACCATCACCATCACCATCATTACCATCACCACCACCATCATTACCACCACCACCACCAATTACCACCATCACCACTACTACCACCACCACCATCACCATCACCATCATTACCATCACCACCATCACCACTATCACCACCACCACTATCACCACCACCACCACCACCACCACCATCATTACCACCACCACCAATTACCACTACCACCATCACCACCACCATCATTACTACCACCACCAATTACCACCATCACCACTACCACCACCACCATCACCATCACCATCATTACCATCACCACCATCATCAATTACCACCACCACCACCACCACCATCATTACTACCACCACCACCAATTACCACCATCACCACTACTACCACCATCACCATCACCATCATTACCACCACCATCACCACTATCACCACCACCACTATCATCACCACCACCATCACCATCATTACCACCACCATCAATTACCACTACCACCATCACTACCACCACCACCACCAACACTATCACTACCACCACTACCACCATCAATTACCACCACCACCACCACCATTACCACTACCACCACCACTACCACCATCATTACCACCACTACCACCATCACCATTGCCACCACCATTGCCACCATCACTAATATTATGATCATCATCATCACTATCACCACCTTTACTATCATAAAGGATCTCTGTCTTCTACACACTTATAAACCTCTCTTCACCTTAACACAGTGCTGAGTATACCAACGACATTTAATTTATATTATTGCATGATGCAGCCTGCTGTGGTGAAGGACATGAGACTAAAATCAGAAGCCTTATGTTCTAGGCTCCACTAAATCTTTATGTGACCTTAGAGAAGTCACTTAAACCCTCTGAGCCTTATTTGACTGTATAATGAAGAAGTTGGAGCCCAAAATTCTCATAATGCTCAAACTTTTGTAATCCGGTGTAAAGTGAGGGCAAGACTGGCACTGTGAGTATCAATTTCTGTGAAATGAGAGGTCTGGGAAGTTTCAGCTTCAGCCTCAGCTTCCTTGTTCTCCCTACCTTCAGCCTTACCCTAGCCAACTTTTTCAGAAAGCCCAGAAGAACTTTCTTAAATGAAAACTCAATGACATTACTTGGCTGCCTAGCATCTGTCAGTGACTTCCCACTGCCTTAAGAATAGAATCTAAACTCTATGGCATGACATGCTAAGGGCAGCTTGTAACCATGAAACATTGGAAAGAACATATATATCTCCTGTTGAAGACAGAAGTAAAAGTCAAACTGTGATATTTCAACAGAATTTTATTTGCAAGTTAAAATAGTGTTGTAAAGACTAAGTAATAACATGGAAAGTACTTACAATGAAATAAGTGAAAGAATGCAAGCAAAAATATTTTATATGTAGTATCATTATAGCTATGCTAAATAAGACAAACCAGTTTATTTTTAAAAAATACAATTTTTAAAAACCCCAAACATAAATAGCAGTTGATTTGAACATTTTTTTTCCTCCTTTGTAACTCTACTGTTTTGTAATTTTATTGCTTAATGAGTGCCTATTATTTAAAAATTTTTTAATATTCAATGTTTTTTAAAAAATCCAAAAGTAAATCATGTTCATGTTCATTCCAAAAGCAAACCAGAAACTTAAAAAAAAAGCTAAGCAAAACCCCCAAAACTACATGTACTCCCTGTTTCTCAGAAATAACCACTGCTAAATCCTCCTATATATTCTCCTTCTTGTATATTCCTATATCTATGCAAATCTAAAACATTATACAAATTCTGGCACGCAGAGTGGCCCAGTCCAGATGTGCAGTGCCATTGGAGGGTTCCCGTTTCCTGAGGCTCACCTTGCCTGGGTGTTACGTCTCACATAAGGGTTACTTGCATTTTCTACCCTGCAGGTGCAGCTCTCATTCCTACTTCCTGGATTCATGGATGGAAGGAGCTTCTGGGTCCAGGAGAGAAGAAATGTTATTTTTTTCACTTTTTTTTTGTTTGTTTTTGAGATGGAGTCTCGCTCTATTGTCCAGGCTGGAGTGCAGTGGTGTGATCTCGGCTCACTGCAACCTCCACCTCCCAGGTTCAAGCAATTCTCCTGCCTCAGCCTCCTGAGTAGCTGGGACTACAGGTGCGTGCCACCGTGTCTGGCTAATTTTTGTATTTTTAGTAGAGATGGGGTTTCATCATGTTGACCAGGCTGCTCTCTAACTCCTGGCATTAAGTGGTCCCCCGCCCGGCCACTCAAAGTGCTGGGATTACAGGTGTGAGCTGCTGCACCGGGCCAAGGAGAGAAGAAAGATTTTCTAAATGAGAAGTTCAGTTGCTTGCTTCTCATTTAACTCTTAATACACAGAAAGCAAACTTTGGAACTCCCAATGCAATTTAATCACAGAGGCATTGGTCACAGATATTTAATCATTCCTAATGGCAAAATTGTAAAACTCTCTGACCACTTTCATGAACACTCTTTATCTTAGAGTTTCTGAAAAGGTGGCGCCCCTCTGTCCCCATGACTGGAGGAAATAAAAAGTGAAAGGAGGATCAGGCTCTTCTGTGGACCCGGCTCGCATGATCCATAGCTGGTAACTGGTGATACAATTGGCAAGTTTTCTCATTTGTGCCCACAAAGATAGTTTCACCAAGACTGGAAACTGGTAGGGAGACGTTTATAGAAACTTAGCCCACTCACAAAGCCTGATCCTACCGGGAACCAAGCTTTGGGACTTGCCCAACCAAACTGTGAAACAAGTGTACTCATTCAACATCCACTTGAATGGTGACTCTATATAGTAGGTGTGCCAGGTGTCAGGGGACAATGGCTACCAAGATAGCAAGTTCCCCTCTGGTGGTGGACATGCCCCCCTTCTCTCAAAACAAGAGTAAATCCATGAAGAGTCAGTTCTGGGATGAGCAGCAGGAAGGTTTTCCAGGAAGAGGCTATGACACATGCAAAGATGGAGAAGAGCTGGGTATGTCCAAGGGACTGAAACAAGACCAGGGCATCTTCAGAGCAGTGAAGGGAAGTGGCAGAGGATGAGGTGGAATTCGCAGGGGATTTAAGGCCATGGTGAACAGTGGGGATGTCATTCTCAGGGCAGTAGAGAGCTGCAGAAGGGGTTTAAGCAGAGCAGAGACATGAGGTTGGACTTGGGCAACCCTGGCCTCTCTTTCACTCCCCTCCAGGTGCCCATCTCACCACTGCCCCCCTATGTTCTTAGCTGCTCTCAAATCCTAGATTTTTTTTTTTTTTTTTGAGACGGACTCTGTCACCCAGGCTGCAGTGCAATGGTGGGATCTCGGTTTACTGCAACTCTTCCTCGTGGATTCAAGTGATTCTCCTTCCTCAGCCTCCCAAGTAGCTGAGACTATAGGCACATGCCACCATACTGGCTAATTTTTATTTTTATTTTTGTATTTTTTGGTAGAGACGGGGTTTCACCATGTTGGCCAGGCTGGTCGTGAACTCCTGACCTCAAGTGATCTGCCTGCCTCAGCCTCCCAAAGCGCTGGGATTACAGACATGAGCCACCGTGCCCAGCCCTCAGATCCTAGATTTCTAAAATGACTTTCAATCTTAAGAGGCAAACTCCAGAAGACATCTTCAGGATTTTGCACTGTAATGGCAGTCAAAGCCTCAACGACAAGGGTTGATTATCTGACTACAGAATTACAGGTGTTGGCCAGGAGGCGGGAGAGAATTGGTGGAACGTTCTTTAATTATGGGCTGTTCTCCCAATTTATCACATACCTCACAAGGGATTCAGATTAGTCTCAAAGGAAGCTGAGAAAGCACCTTTTGCCTGTTTTCCTGATGATGGGACAACAGAACCATCGCCATATAGAAGGCAGGATTAGAATCCTAGGGTCTTAACAACAGAAAGGATCCTTGAGTTCCTTTGAGCCACAGCCCACCCAGGCTCTTCTGAAGGGCAGGCTAAAATGGTTTTCTTCACTTCTATCAGGTTCGCATAAGGGGCATCTCACAATGTTTTTCATCTGAGAAGGGCTAACAAGAGGAGAAAGAGCCAGTGGGGTCTAGGTTATCTACAAATTACACACCTAATCTTGATGTCATAAGAGGTGGTGTTTCATTTTCATGAGAAATCAATGTAAACCCTGAATAACTGAGCTGACATCCATTGCATTATTTCCCTGCTTAGTCTTATCATGCAGGGCTTTAGGGTATTTTTCTAATACATCTTTGTCTCCTCTGAATCTTTGAAATCTTATCAGGCAGCTGCTGTAATACATCTTTTTAATTTTGGAAATTTTAATGCAATAAAGCAATTACCTGTTGCCTGAAGACAGTGTCAAATATTATCAGGTGGATCTCAGATGCCCCAAGAAATTTCTTCTCTCTTCTACCCTTCTTCCTCCCCACCAAATCACATTCCCCCACCCCCACCAACACATACATCTTTATTCTCCCTTCAAAACCCCAGCCTTGGCTTGGCACCATGGACTCCTTGTCACCTATGTCAACCATTCACTCCGGCTAACCCATTTCCTGCCCCAGCCTGCACAAGGCTAGCACAGTGATTGTTCCATTTGCTCTGCAAAAAGTCAAATGTCACCCTCTGATGTTTACTTGCTTTGAAGTCTCTTGGCCATGGTGTGTGGGGAAACTTACCTGCTCCATGACACTCCTCCTCACCCCTGATTGTGGGCACACAGGCCCTTCTAGTTGCAATTGCTCATTTCTACCCGCACATCCTTTCAGTGGTAGGACTTCTTATCATCTTACTAACAAAAATAGCAACAACACTTACCAGGGACTTACTGTGAGTCAGATGCTCTTCTAAGCACATTTGGATCTCTTAGCTCATTTAACCCTCACAATAACCATCTGAGGTCGAGGCAATCATAGACCCTATTTACAAACAAGGAAACAAAGACACTGAGAGGCTAAAGTCACCTATCCAAGGTCACCAAGGTACTAAGTCTCAAAATCAGGGCTCTTAACCCCTGGGGGTCTTCTCTGCCTCTTATTTTCTTCTTTTCCATTTATCTCCTAGACTAAATTCAACCAGCTCTCACTACCGTGTGCCAAGCACCTTGCCAGGCACTTGGGATTCAAGGATGAATAAGTTGAAGCCTTGCCTGCAGTCTAATTGAGATAAGCAGGCTCGTAGTAGACTAGAGTGTGCTGGATGGGGAAGGGGAGGTCTGGCCAGGGTGCTGTAGAAAGACTTTGAGGGCATGTTGGAGCCTGTGATACCTTATCTGAAACATTTTCATGGGTATATGTGATAGTGCTCTGTAAACCGTATAAGCTTCTCTTCCACTGCAAGATGTTATTTTGTTTGCCTCCTTCTGTCTCTTCCTTCAGCTTTTGAAACCTCAAGAATCTTTCCCTTTTACTCCAGGAGAAGAGTTTTTGAACTTAGCAGTGCATTAAAATCATCCATGTGGCAGCGGCAGGCTGATTTTCCTCCTGGCTATGCAGTTGACCAGTTTCTCAGTCCCTTACACTCGGAGGTGGTGTGTGCCTGTGGCTGGCCTACAGAGTGAGGATGGAAGTAAGGCTGCTCACCCCCAGGCCTGGCCCATGACACCTCTCTTGAATCCTTCTTCCCTTCCTCCCCTCTCCTAGATGAAGTCGAGCATCCAGTGGAGGACTCAGGGGGGATTCCAATGTGCATCCCAGTTTCAGAATCATCGACCCCATACATTTGTTTTAACCACTGCTTACTACCTTTGCCACATACAGTGGGTTCAGCTGGCTTGATGTTTCTTGAGAGGCTTACAAATGCAGACTGATATTTTCATCCTTTAACTTTTCTTAGAGGAAACACTCTCTCTGCAGTGTGGGCTATTGGCTGTACCTGTGAGCAGATAAGAAAGATGGATGTCTAAGGGTCCTAACACACACTGGAGGCACTGGACAGAAAGTATTTTCCTTTCCCTTAGGACCGAAGTCACGTCATACTCTATGAGGGCAGAGACATTGAGAGTGACTCGAATACTTTCTTTGGACCTGTGAAGTTTGCTTTCAATAATAATAGTTATTATTTTGGTTGAATTCAATAAATGTAAATCAATACATACATATATGAATATAATAATATTGGATCATCTAATATGTGCCAACTACTATGCTAAACACAGTAGCTCATGTAATCTTTACAGCAGCTGTAGGAGGCAGGTGTTATTGTGATTATACTGTTACACGAATGGAAGGAAGGCACAGAGATGTCAAGTTACTGCTCAGGATCACACGACAAGGAGCAGGAGAGCCAGATCTGAAAGGCCATCTCTGACCCCAGGCCTACAGGACTACACCCTGTGTAGATAACCTTCGGGTAGCTGCCTGGGCCCCCAGACCCTTCACTCTGCCACCTTCTTGCCACACCCTCTCTCTCTGTGGCCTTTTTCAATCCAGATCACAGCGCGTTGGAATTCCACCCTCCTTGCCTGCTGCTCACCAAGCTTTCTGTAATTAAAATTTAGTCCATTTGAACAAAGCCCAGAACCTGACGATTCTGCCTAGTTTTTACCGTCACCATGGCAACCAAATTCTTGGCTGAAACTGGATCCCTGGAGGTAAGAAAATGCAAGAAAAAAGTGAAGTGCAGAGAAGACTCTCAGAGCTGGGGAGTGGTTTCCCCCGGCGAGCGGCATCCACCATTGCCTAGATCCTCGCCTGCCGCACCCTCCCCGACTCAAGGCCATTTTAGCTATTAAGTACCATCAAGGGCCTAACCGAGACGCTTAAGACCCCCTCCCCTAAAAAATAGTAAGGACCTCCAAAGCAGAAAAAGAACTGCAAAACTGAAATTAAAGGTTGAATTAAATGCCTACAAAAATTACATGCTGATTTTGTGAATAAATTGGGAATTCATAAAACTTCATTATGCTTAAAAAACAATAAAGCTTGCTTTTCTTTCTTTGAAAAGATTTTCTGGCTTGCATACAGATGGTTGAGAAAGCACAGCCAATCATAGACTGAATGTATTCCTAGTAGGCGAATTATTTTAAAAGTAGAATTATAAAAGCATCATTTTTTTATAGTCAAAATGCTAGCAAATAAAACTTGCTCACGTTGGCCAAATACTTAACACATAAGATGTGTGGGGTGTTTTTTTGTTTGTTTGTTGGTTGGTTGGTTGGGTTTTTTTTAGAGACAGGGTCTCACTCTGTTTCCCAGGCTGGAGTGCAGTGGCACAGTCATAGCTCACTGCAGCCTCTAACTCCTGGGCTCAGGTGATCCTCCTGCCTCAGCCTCTTACCTCAGCCTCCTGAGCAGCTGAAACTACAGGCTCATACCACCATGCCTAGCTAGTGGTTTTTTTAAAAAGAAGTTTTTTTTAAGAGATGGGGTCTTGCTTTGTTGCCCAGGCTGGTCTCAAATTCCTGGCCTCAAGCAATCCTCCAGCCTCAACCCAAAGTGCCGGGATTACAAAGTATGAACCACCGCGCCCAGCCCCAGATGCTTTTTAATATGTTTGCTGATGTGGAGTGGAGCCTTCAAACGAATTCTTGAAATCACTTGGAATCATACAAATCCACTTCACAAACACTGCGAGTTCAATGTAGGCAAGAAACATAGCTGGGGTGTGAGAGTGGAAGGGTGGCCCTGGGTGAGGTGGGAGGTTCAAGAGGGGAAGTACCCTCCTTAAATGAAATGAAAGTGTTTACCCAGCCAGCCTATCTCAGGGAGACTGACAGTTTGAATGTATCCAACAGATTCCAGCTGCCCTGGCTGGAAACAAGCCAAGAAAAGCCTGCTTCCCATTTTCTCTTCGCTGTAGGGGACTGGGAAGCCTTTATTTTTATGGGGTTGGGGGGAATGAGAGGGGCTGCCATCATCCTATGTTATTTTCTTCCCTTCAGCGAGGTGAGGAATGCGCCTTTTTTATCATTCAGCCCAAAGAACTCACTTGACTCACAGGCATTGCAAATCCACATCTAATTTCTTATCCAAGTCCTGGGCCAGAGGGAGAACCAAGCAGTTGTCTCCCCAACATCAGGGCTGGCTCAGGGAGAGAGCTCTGTGGCTCTGTGATAAAACTCACATGCAGAAGTTAATCAGCGAGCCTCGTCTGTCCTTTGTCTCAGCTGCCTGAACCTCCTGGTAATGCAGGCAATGTGCACTGAGCTCCTGGGGTCCCAGGGCCCAGCCTCGATGTGACACTGGGAGCGCCAGGACCTGGTTTTCTCACCTGAGAGGAGGATAACCGTTCCTGACTCTTTCGTGGTTTTTCTAGAGGAAAGAAAAGTAATAACGATTCCTGTCACTTTTTCCCATCAGCTAAACTGTAGGCTAGAATAGGATAACAGGTATGAAATTGCCTCAAGAGGTTAAAACTTTGCTACTCAAAGTGTGGCCCTCAGGCCAGCAGCCTCATTTGAGAGCTTGTTCAAAAGACATACTAGACTCTCAGGCCTGCCGCAGACCTACTGAATCAGAGCCTGCATGCAAACAAGATCCCAGGGGATTTGTACCCAAATTAAGCACTGAGAAGCACTGATTTTTAAAACCCTGCAAAGCATCTTGTAAGATGTCAGTAGGCAATGATTTATTGAATGTCTGTCTTCTTCTCTGTTAGCTCTATGAGGTCAGGTCCCAAACTGGCTTGTTACCCACTGTACCCCACTTTTTGTTTCAGTGTCTGGCATAGAGTAGGCACTCAATATTTGTTGAATTAATTAATAAGGCTTATATCCTCTGTGACTGACCCCAGAGGGTGGTAAGAATAGACAGGATTCTAAACTTATGCCCTGGTAAGAGGTGCCAAGCCACCTGCATTTGACATCTAGTCCAATGCCCTGTGTAGTGGTGCAGTGGTTCTCAAATTTGACAGTGCCCCTGAAGGCCTTGTTAAAAAGCAGATGGCTGGGCCCCACCCTTAGAGTTTTGGATTCAATAGGTCTGGGATTGGCGTGAGCAGGAGCATTTCTAATAAGTTCCGGAGGATGCTGCTGCTGCTGCTTTCCAGGGCCCACACCTGGAGAACAGAGCCTGCCTGGTGCATTGATGATACCTGAATAGGTGTTTTCATATTTTAAATGCAGAGCATGAGGATTCACAATGACAAATATATCAAATTGGCAGAAAAAAGAATTTTGCAGACCAAGGAATATGGCTGTTATTTCAGGTCCTGGCATGCTTTTCAGGTGGCTGGGGCAGTCTGAGATGGGGCAAGGACAGTGGTACCAAGGGGCCAGAGGATGGGATGTGCCGGTGGCCACAAGGTTATAATTTGGGGCCCCAAAGTGTGGCTCCAGGGTCACACCTGGCTGTGTATCAGGGCCAAGTGTAAGTCCTATAGGCTACAGTTTTCCTTCCCTTGCCCAGGTTCCTGAATCGCCAGGGGTGGGACTCAGGTGGCTACACTAAGAAATCAGCCAGGCACTCTCAGGTTATTTACTGCCAAACAGCAACAGCAATCACCACCCATCTCCTATGTGCCAGGGCTTGAGCTAAGTACTTTACAGATATTATCTCATCAAATTGTCACAGTAGCCCATGAGGTAAGTATATTAGTTCTCTATTTGCTGCTGTAACAATTACAATGCAGTAGCTTAAAATAACACAAATGTATTACTACAGTTCTGAATGCTAGAAGCCTGGCACAGGTCTCACTGGGCTAAAATTAGGGTGTCAACAGGGCTGAAGGCTCTCTAGGGAAGAATCCATTTTTGTGCCCTTTCCAGCTTCTGGAGGCTGGCCCTGTTCCCTGGTTCACAGTGTCCTCTTCCATCTTCTAAGCCAGCAGCATCGCATCTCTGCCTGCCTCCCGCTTCCACTCTTAAGGACTCTTTGGTTACATTGGGCTCACCTGGATTATTCAGATTAATCTTTCTATTTTCAGATCAGATTAACATCCTTAATTCCATCTGCAATTTTAATTTCCCTTTGCCCTGGTACCTAACATATTTACAAGTTCCAGGGATTAGAAAGTGAACATCTTTAGGGGGCCATTATTCTGCCTACCACAATGATAGCTCCTGTGCATCACCATTCTGGAGATAAGAACATTTAGGTTTAGAGAAATTAGGCATTTTCCTAAAGTCACACAACTAGAAGTGGCTGTCTTAGCCTGGGTCTTAGCCCAAAGCAGAACCTAACACAAAAATGTGAAGTCGAGTCCTCTACTGGGGAGTGTGATCCAGTGAGCGGGAGAAATGGGGAGCAAAGCAGGAAAAGAGAGAGAGTTACAAAGATGCCGCATCCAACTGCTCATTGTCTGGGGACAGACGATGGGGTGAGAAAGGGGAAACCTTTAGGCCTGTGTTACCTCCAGGTTCCAGGTTGCACCTGCCGAGCACCAAGCAGGTTCCAGCTCCCTCCTTGACTGTGTCTCCGAAGCCCAGGGGAGGTGCTGTTAGATTGCATCTAGATGCCTCAGGGTTGGCCCCCACTCAGTACTGGTCACCAGGCCCTTGGAAGAGGCCGAAATAAGAAGCAGTTGGTGGCATAAGGGTGGCATGTTAAAGCCAGATAGCTCTCTCTGACCCTGGCCATCTGATTCCAGCTGGCATGTCTTAGCCCCATCACCACAACCAACACGCACCCCCCTGGGATAATGGAAGTGCCACTCAGCTGGGAACCCTGACCTTTGTAAGAGGGGCAGCTCTGCTCCTGAAGTCACTCTTGGCACTCAGGAGAATAACCCTTTTCGGGAACATTCCAGTGCCCGAAAGCTCCTCATTCAGACATGTGCACTGGAGTCTTTCCCAAACCCACTCCCCACCCCTACCCATGGATTGCCCAGCCCCTTGGGTAGTGGCTGCAGCGGGGAGGGGAGCCTCCCCTGTCTGAGTGCTCCTCTTGGTCAAACCACACCTATAGCTTCATAAATAGGCCCAACCATTTCTTTTACGTTTTTAATTTTGTGGGTACACAGTAGCTATATATATTTATGGGGTACATGAGATATTTTGATAGAGTCACGAAATGTGTAATAATCATATTATGGAAATTAGGGTATCCATCCCCTCAAGCTTTTATCTTTTGTGTTACAAACAATCCAATTATACTCTTTGAGTTTTTTTTTTTCTTTTTTTTTGAGACGGAGTCTTGCTCTGTCACCCAGGCTGTAGTGTAGTGGCGTGATGTCGGCTCACTGCAACCTCTGCCTCACAGGTTCATGCCATTCTCCTACCTCAGCCTCCCAAGTAGCTGGGACTACAGGCGGCTGTCACCACGTCCGGCTGATTTTTTTTTTTTTTTTTTTTTTTTTTGTATTTCCAGTAGAGACGGGGTTTCACTGTGTTAGCCAGGATGGTCTCGATCTCCTGACCTCGTGATCCGCCCGCCTTGGCCTCCCAAAGTGCTGGGATTACAGGCGTGAGCCACGGCGCCCAGTCCTCTTTTAGTTATTTTTAAATGTATAATCAACTTATTGCTGACTATAGTCACCCTGTTGTGCTATCAAATACTAAGTCTTATTAACTTTTTTCTATCTTATTTTGTGCCCGTTAACCATCCCCACTTCTCCCCCCACAACCCCCACTATCCTTCCCAGGCTCTGGTGGCCATCCTTCTACTCTCTATTGCCATGAGTTCAATTATTTTGACGTTTAGGTCCCACGGATACGTGAAAACATGTGATGTTTGTCTTTCTGAGCTTGGCTTATTTCACTTAACATAATCTTCAGTTCCATTCATGTTGTTGCAAATGACAGGATCTCATTCTTTTTTTATGGCTGAATAGTACTCCATTGTGTGTGTGTACCACATTTTCTTTATCCATTCATCTGCTGATGGGCATTCAGGTTGCTTCCAAGTCTTGGCTATGGTAAATAGTGCTGCAACAAACCTGAGAGTACAGATACCGCTACAATATACTGATTTCCTTTCTTTTGGGAATATACCCAGCAGTAGGATGGCTGGATGGCAGCTCTATTTTTAGTTTGGCCCAGCCATTTTGAAGGGCAATGTGGCGACAATGAGCAAAAGCCATTGAAAACATTAAACCTCTTGCTTTTCTGGGCATTTGTCTTGTAGAAATAATGAAAGGATATACACGAAAACAAGGTTGTTCTTCTCAGTGTTGTTCATAACAGGGTGTGTCAGGAACAACTTAAATCAAACTCCATCAGCTGGGAAACACTCTGTTGTAGGATACATACGGTCAGGGAGACACGTTTACAGTTCATTGTTTTGTGCAAACGTTCCTCTTTTTGCCTCTTATTGATGGTATGAATTTCCAACATGTTTACAATGAATGGATTTCCATTGTCACTGAGTCCTGTTGATTTTGCCTCCAGATTCCTGACTGTGACCCGCCAGGCCTGAGCCTCTGGCCCCTGCCTCCCTCTTCAGCCCACGCGGTGCCTCTCTCCGCCCCAGCTCAGAGACTGAGACGTTCTGTCCCCACTCAAGACCCGCACACAGGGCGCTGCCTCTGCTTGAAAAGTCCTCCCTGCCTGCCCCGCTGCCTGTGAACATCCTCCCATCCTGTAGGTTGCATCTGGGCAGTCACCTCCTCGGGGAGCTCCCTCCTGGCCCTGAGTCGAAAGTCACGCCCTCTTACTCTGTGTAGTGCCCCATTCTGTTCGCCACCACCTGACATTATAGAGCACAGTAGGGGAAGCGGGGTTCATGAGGCTTTAGCTCAGAGGGACGTTCCAGTTGGTTCTGTCCAGTTCTACCTGTAACCCTATAACCCCATCTGCAGAGGTGCTCAAGTCCCCTGCCCTCCGTTCAGAGGGACTTATAAGTGCCTGGGACACATGACGAGGTGGGGAGCTGTGAACATGCCGTGTCTGTGGGGTCAGGGGAGGGGCCCACACTCAAGGACAGCCTATCCACTCCCTTCCCCGGTTCTCTCCACAGGAGGCACCCCTTCCTCCTCCCCTGCCTCCCCTGTTCTTGTTGCCACATTGTCTTCCCACTCTCTCCTGTCTTCAGGCCTGGCTGCCCTTCTCTGGCCTCTGAGAGAGGAAAATAGTCTCTACAGGCTGCATGCATTCCAGAATCTTCCTGCGACACTGAGGGGAGTCTGCTTCCTATTGGTGTATATTGACTTGGTGTACCAGTGGAAAGGAAGATAGAAACAAAAATATACAGAAAACAATCTGGTTAATTTTTTTCTTTTTTTTTTTTGGAGAGGGAGCCTTGCTTTGTCACCTGGGCTGGAGTGCAGTGGTGCAATCTTGGCTTACTGTAACCTCAGCCTCCTGGGTCCAAGCAATTCTCCTGCCTCAGCCTCCCTAGCTGGGATTACAGGCGTGCACCACCATGCCTGGCTAATTTTTATATTTTTAGTAGAGATGAGGTTTCACTATGTTGGCCAGGCTGATCTCAAACTCCTGACCTCAAGTGATCTGCCTGCCTGGGCCTCCCAAATTACTGGGATTACAGGTGTGAGCCACCACATCGGCCACCTGCTTAATATTAATACTTGCCTTATAATCCTGCCTCATATCTATGTATTTGTTTATTTCCCATTTGACACTCTGTGCCAGGTTGAACAGTGTCCCTCCCTCCCCCTCAAACTCATGTTCACCTGGAAGCTCAGAATGGGACCTCTTTTGGAAATGAAGTCTTCGCAGATGTAGTAGTTAAGATGAGGTCATATTGAATTAGGGGGAGCCCTAAATCCAATACGACTGGTGTACTCAGAAGAAAAGAAAGATCTGGCCAGGCGGCGGTGGCTCACGCCTATAATCCCACCACTTTGGGAGGCTGAGGCAGGTAGATCACTTGAGGTCAGGAGTTCGAGATCAGCCTAGCCAACATGGTGAAACCCCGTCTCTACTAAAAAACTAAAAAATTAGCCAGGCGAGGTAGCGGGCGCCTGTAATCCCAGCTACGCAGGAGGCTGAGGCAGGAGAATCGCTTGACCTAGGAGGCAGAGGTTGCAATGAGCCAAGATCACTCCGCTGTACTCCAGCTGAGTGACAGGGAGAGACTCTGTCTCAAAAACAAAACAAAAAAAAAAAGTAGAAGAAGAAGAAGAGGAGGAGGAAGAAAAAGAGAAAGACTGGACATAGAAACTTAGACACACGGGCAGAAGCCATGTGAAGACAGAGGCAAAGACTGGGATGAGGCATCGATCAGCCAAGGAAGGCCGAGGTTGACAGCAGCCGCCAGCAGCAGCAAGGCCAGGAAGGACCCCCGACCAGAGCCTTCATGGGAGCATGGCCCTGCTGACACCTAACTGCAGACTTCTGGCCTCCAACACAGTGAGAAAAAGAATTTGTGGTGTTTGAAGCCACCCAGTTTGTGGTAGTTAGTTATGGCAGCCACATCATGAACACACGCCCAGTAAGACCTTAAAGACCTGGAGGGCGGGACCCAGGTCTGTTGTGTTCACTGTTAAATCCCCAGTGCCTGGCGCATAAATGGTCCTCAACAAGCCTTTGTTGAAGGGAGGTGTCTAATCCTGAGCAGGGTGACTGAAGCAACAGAGAAGAGCACAGACTAAAGTTGATCTGCTTAGTCCCATGGAGAAAAGCAGCAGCAGAAGAGGAAGAAACGGAACTTGGCTCTTCCTTCCCGATTTCACTCGCAGATGCTGAAATGACTATTTTTGGTGAATGCAAATCATAGCGTGGCCAGTGTCTTCAGTCCAAGGCCACAACTGCACGCGCTGAGCCAAGGTTGCAGTCACAAGAGTTTATTTTTAAAGTAACCATGCCTGACCTTCAGGCTCAGAGGCTGCAGACTCAGACTTTCCTGGTCAGGGCCACCCCAGGGTGGCCAGCCATCCTCAGCAGAGAAAAGCCACATGTTCCAAAATGGAAAAGGCGCTCAGCCTTCTTCCTCCACCGCAGCTAAGGAATACCTTCCCCTCCCATCTGTCGCCTACATGCTGACCGCTTTCTGGCGCATTTAACACCCACAAATCACAAGCTGTTGCTCTTGGCTTGGAGCTCCAGTTTCTTGAATTAAATTATAAGTATGAGCATGCTATGTAGCCTGCAGGGTGTGGCTGCTGGGAGAATGCTCTCCCACGAAGGCCGAGAGCTCCCTGACCCCTTGATCATCCCCAGAAGGGACAGGAAAGCGTTCTTCAGAACTGCTGGATTTTTTTTTTTTTTTTTTTTTTTTTGGTCTTAGTTGAGCCACAAGTAAGCAGCAGTAGACTGTCCATAGGTACAACATAGGTTGTCAAAGACCAGGATTCTCTCATGTCTCAGAAGTTCTCCAGGTCCCAGCTGAAGAACACCTTCAGCTGGGCGCAGTGGCTTATGCCTGTAATCCCAGCACTTTGGGAGGCTGAGGCGGGAGGATTCCTTGGGCCCAGGAGTTCGAGACGAGCCTAGGCAACATGACAAAACCCCATCTTTACAAAAAATACAAAAATTGACGGGGTGTTGTGGCGTATGCCTATAGTTCCACCTACTTGGGAGGCTGAGATGGGAAGGATCTCCTGAGCCTTGAGAGGTCAAGGCTGCAGTAAGCCATGATTGTGCCACTGCACTCCAGCCTGGGCAACAGAGCAAGACCCCATGCCAAAAAATGAACCAACCAACCAAATAAAGAATACCTTCCTCAAAGTTTCGATTAGGATTTGAAAAAAATAGAGAAAAAATGGTGTTGACCTGATAGAACTCAAGGTAACTTTTTTTTCATTTTCATAAATTGCATTTTCCTTATTTAATCGTTACACCCACCAATAAAGAAGGACTCTGGCATCTTCTAAACAAACAAATGTACACATTACCCATTTATACCTGAGCCGGGCTCCCTTGGGGGCTGTGCACACTCACTCCACACCCACCATGAGAACTATTGCACCTGTGGCCTTATAGAAACAATGAACTGAAAACTCCATGCAGCTGATTCAGAAAACATCAAGGAATAATGTAGGTTTTTACTGAGGAGGGGTATATACTACATCACATGACACAAGGCTTTTTTTGTTTTTAAAGAAAAACAGAGTTTTGAGATCTTGCCCAGGCTGGTTTCAAACTCCTGGGCTCAAGCAATCCTCCCACCTCAGCCTTGCAAAGTGTTGAGATTACAATTGTGAGCCACCATGCCCAGATCTTCTTTAAACTTGTCTTTAAACATGTCTTTTTACCCTAAAGTCTCACCCCCTGACAATGTCTGCTCCATCACTCCCCCTCATTCTCAGCTTCCCTATCCTCCTCTTCTCTCTTCAGGAACTTGTAGCCACACAGGCTCTCCTTCTAACTCCCTCTTCTTTCCAGCCTCTTCTGTTGTATAAGATTCCTTTAGCTGGTTATCTCCTTTGGCTTCTCTTGCAGAGCGTAACTCTGCCTTCTTTTAGCTTCTCTGATTCTCCTCTCTACCCATCACCCCACACAACCCAACAGCTGAGTTTGCTGAATGAGAAGATGCTCTTCCTTCCTATAAAGCATGTGGTTCCCCATCACGAGCAGAAACCTTTGGTGGATAGAAACAACCACACCTTTTGTTGACATATAGGACACCAGAGTGGTCCAGGCTGGTCCCAGTGATGTTAGAGAGCTGGGGGTGGCGAGAGAATGGGAGATGTCCAGGACTTCAGTTCCAATCTCATAAGATCAAGGATTTATGAGAACTGATGTGAGCTCACCCCTGTGGAGATGCATCAGACACAGTCATTGCCCTCAAGGAGCTTATAATATGATTGGGGAAACAGAAATGAGGCAATTCTAGAGCAAGCAGGATGTGCCACGTGCTAAGTCCACAAAGAGTTCATAAGAGGGCAGGTAGGTGCAGTCTGGAGAAGTCTCAGGAACCTACAAGGACAGGTTGAGAAGGATGAGCCAAATCTAACCAAGTGGAGGTCAGGGGAGCAGGCATCCCATTCAGGAGAATCTGTGTGAACAAAGACTTGGGGGTAAAAGGTGGGAAACAGAAAGGAAGGCCACCTGGTGAGTGATGGATTTCCCCAAGCACATACCTAAACTAGTCCCATTACTTTAAAGTGGGATTTGAACTACATCCCTCCTTCAAATTCTGTCCTTTCTAACTTTAGAAAGGCTATGGCCTAGTGGACAGCCAGGCAGCCAGCCCTGCATTTACTGAGGATTGAGGCTCCAAAGACTGTTATTTAGATTGGTTGATTGAATCTGGGTATGCATTTTCCCACAGAAACAAAGTTGTACGTAGTGATTAGCAAAGGCGGAGTGAGACTGAAGTACGTGTATGTTGAGGGTGGAGGTGAGGGTGAGGGTGGTGGTGTGCTGATTAGTTTAACATAGTTGTGGTAAGTAGGCCTCAAGCAAGTAAGAAGCTTCATGAAAAATTGATATTTTTCAAATGGGCTTTCTTTTTTTCTTTCTTTTTCTTTTCTTTTCTTTCTTTTTTTCTTTTTTTTTTTTTTTTGAAATGGAGTTTTGCTCTTGTCACCCAGGCTGGAGTACAATGGCACAATCTTGGCTCCCTGCAACCTCCACCTCCTGGGTTCAAGGGATTCTCCTGCGTCAGCCTCCTGAGTAGCCGGAACTACAGGCGCCCACCACCACACCCAGCTAATTTTCTGTATTTTTAGTAGAGATGGGTTTTCACCATGTTGGCCACGATGGTCTTGAATTCCTGACCTCAGGTGATCTGCCCACCTTGGCCTCCCAAAGTGCTTGGATTATAGATGTGAGTCTCTGCTCCCAGCCTCAAATGGGTCATTTTAAAAAGTCATTGCATTTCTACCATATTCCATGAAAAGTTGGTGGGATGGATCCCGTGGGGGTTACACTGAGTTAGGCTCCTAGACTATCCTAGAAGTGCTAGTGGTGACCCTGAGCTCTGCATTTCCAGGTGTCCAGAACCAAGGACTTGAGGCCTGCTGGGCTTCAGTCACACAGCAGTGGAGGGGAGACCTAAGGCTTCACTGGCTGGGGTCTGGGGTGAGTCTAACATCTTCAGAGCACAGAACTTCCTTACATTGTGGCAACCATCAAGGCCAGGTGGCTAATCCATGGGATTGGGCACAATAGTTAGAATCCAGGTGGGAGGAAATAAACGAAGGCAGGCAGGTGTCTGGGGCACAAATCAAAAAAGTTCACTCTTGCCCAGTAGGGTCTCAGGCACTGTCTAGTGGGTTTGGAAGCAGCAACTAATCCTCTAAGGAAGGGTCTGGAAGAGCTTGGTATGGTGTTGGGCTCCACAAACCTGGCTGAGATCCAGGAACAGACTCAAAGCTGTGTAGGCAAGTTGATACAGAAACCTAGAACTCTGAGCTGAGCCAGCATGGCAGGAGTCTAAATAGAATAGTATGATTTCGATGGTTCATATGTACCCAAGAACTAACTTCCTTCCTTCCTTCCTCCCTTCCTCCCTTCCTTCCCTCTTTCCTTCTCTCCCTCCCTACTACTTCCTTCCTTCCTTCTTCTGTTTCACTCATTTATTCACACCATGTGCCAAGCCAATTCCTAGGTGATAATGATGCCATGATTAATACAGTACCTACACTCATGGAAGTTGTAGTCTGAAGGGGAAATAGACATGTAACAATGGTTAAATTTATAATGGTACAACTAAAATTGTAGACAGCCCTTCAAAGATGGACAGTATTTAACAACAGTAAGGGGGAATCTAATTAGGTCTGGTGGGAAGAGGGCTCTGCAAGGCTTCCCTAATGAATGACATCAGAGCTGAGCCCTAAAAGATGAGAATTTAGCCAGACAAAAGGGAAGAAGGGGCCAGGCATGGTGGCTCACGCCTGTAATCCCAGCACTTTGGGAGGCTGAGGTGGGCGGGTCACCTGAGGTCAGGAGTTGGAGACCAGCCTGGTCAACATGGTGAAACCCCGTCTCTACTAAAAATACAAAAATTAGCCAGGCATGGTGGTGGGCACCTGTGTTAGAAATACCAAAATTGCACCAATTATCTATTTCTAACAATTCTGGTATTTCTAACAACCTGCAGTCCCAGCTACTTGGGAGGCTGAGGCAAGAGAACCACTCGAACCCAGGAGGTTGCAGTGAGCCAAGATTGCACCATTGCACTCCAGCCTGGGTGACAGAGCGAGACTCCATCTCAAAAAAATAAAAAAATAAAAGCAAAATAAAGGGAAGAAGGGTATGAAGGCAAGAAGGAAGATGGCATGCTCTGGGAACTTGCCGGAGAGAGTGAGCAAAGGGATGGGGTATGAGACAACAGAAGTAGATCACTGGGTACAAGTCTGGGCTGCCCATGGTGGGCTGGGACTACCATTGCCTCCTAGTGGAGCTGAGTGTTTGAGCATTAATAATGTCTTTGGAAGAGAATAATAACTACTTCTTATAAGGCACTTTCTATATGCTACATGCTTTATATGTCTTATGCTATTCAATCCTCACGATCCCGCAGGGGATTAGTATGGTTGTCTTCCCATTTTACAGATGAGAAAAACAAAGGTTAGAGAAATTAAGGAACTTGTCTAGCTCCATATAGCCAATAAGTGAAGGACTTCAGACACGATGCATGGCCTATCTGATTCCAAGGCCCTGGTTCTGAAAACTTTACTGCCTTTCGGCGTCAGTGCCTCTTGCTGAGAGGGGCTGGGGAGGCTGTCTCTGATGCTTTAGCTCCTCTGAGCCCTGAGAAGGGTGAGGAGGAGGACGCGGGACAAGGGATAGGGACCTAGTGGCTCTGGCAGTGGCAGGGAGTAGTTCGGGAGAACTTTGGTGGTGGTGGAGGCGGCGGTGGGGATGCTCAGAGCTCATTTGTATGTGTGAATCATTCGTAAGTTGAGGATTAGTCAGAGGTTAGCTGCATTATTACGGAAATAGTGGGCTGGGTGTGTACTCAACCTGAAGCTGTGAGGGCTGAATTTTTTCTCTCCCGGAGACATAGTGAACCACAGAAGGCAAGTCAGCTTTTGGGGGCGAGTTTTAAGTGGAGAAGCATCTCCTTCTCTAATGCTTGCAGGTGGCTTTGAGGGTTGTGGAAAAAAGACACAGTTTAGAGAACTTATAATGTCTTTGGCCAGATATGCCCAAAGCCAGGATGTCCTCCTAACAGAAGAAAAAGAGCACTCCTTTTGCAGGCTGTTCATACCATCACTAAGGACCGCCTAGAGAAGAATTGAAATGTGTTGGGGAAAGGAATTTATCCCAAAGATAACTCAGGGACTTCTGAGAAACTTTTTATGCCTGTGATGCAGAGAACTCCCAAACCTCTTGAGTATAGTATGGTTGGAAAAAGCCTAAGATTGACTTTGGTGAGATGGTCATCAAAATAGCAAAAACAAGAATCACTGCAGAATTTAAGAAAAGCAAAATAATATCTTTTCTTGGGGCTAACACTCCTACCTTAACTATAGCCCTAGTGGTGTGTTCCCTGTAATTTTCAGGGTGTCTGACTCTGTGTATGAGAGGCTTCCCATTTCAGTTTGACTCTGATATTAGTGGTCCAGGCATAATTGCTGTTCAAACACTAACAGGCAGGACAGGGATGGAATGTTTGACGTGGGAGTGACATCCATTTATTCATGCAACCAGCATTTCTGTGAATGTATTAGTGCCAGGTATTTCCTCAGGCCTGTTATCTCTAATGGTCTTTGGACTAGTTCAACCCTCATTGTTAAGATTAGGAAGTCATGTTGCCAAAGTTGTTTCTGTGGCTGGCAGCAGTTGGGTCTCTTTCCTTCTTTGGGGGATCATCAGTGCAGCAGGGGCTGGGTATAGAAAATTGTGAAGGAGGCCTCTGAGCATACAGGAGGCTCTGCACCAGCTTCTGTAGTTGGAGCCTCAGCTTGAGGGGGCAGTGTGGCCACCGGGGAAGAGCTCGCACAAATCCATTTCCTAGGTGTGACCTCAGACAAGGCCCTTCACTTCTCTTCGAACCTAGCTTCCCTTGACTGCACACTAGAAGCAATTAAACCTTCCTTACTGGATTGTGGTGAGGATCACATGAAATAATAAGCAGCAAAGTTGAGGGCAAGTTTTAATGACCCTATATATAATTTTTGCTACATTACAAATTTTCCAAAGCAGTTAAGTATCATAAACACCATCCACTTTTTTTTTTTATTAAAAAAAGAAAGGAGGGAAGGCGAGGGTGGAGGAAAGTACAATGGGTACGATTGGGATGATGGGCACACTCAAAGCCCAAACTTTACCACTGCACAGTATATTTATGTGGCACAACTGCAATTGTACCCACTAAATCTATTTAAAAATTTTTTTTAAGTTAAGGAAAAAAGAAAGGAGATTAGGGCATCTAAAGCTTTGATTTCTGGCACACAGCAAGCCAGCACGAACCTTAACTATTAATGAGCAGGACACCCCCTGGATGCAGGCATGTCGAAGCAAGTCTGGGGAACTGGAGAATCTAGCCTTCCATGGCTATATTTGCGTGATGGTCTGAGGCTCCTCCTAGGAGAGAATTTGTGCTAAAGGAAGATAATTAAAGTTCCCAAGTTTGATGGAAGGCAGTGGATAAAAGCTGAAGGGCACAGGTATTAATACTTCTGAGCACAGCCCTGTGTTTGTCCCCCTAATTCCTCACTCTACCCCCTCTTCTAGCCCCCATGGACTCCTGCCTGAGCTCTAGGGGAGGAGTAACAAAGCTGAAAAGCCATTTCTTAAAAGCTCTTCTATACTTTGAGGACTTTAGGCAGTCCAGCTTGTGACCTTTTAACACAGTATACATGTGGGGGGACAGAGGGTGTATCTCTTCTCTGATGCCAGGAGGTGTCTGTTGGAGTCTGGAGTATGGGAATCAGAAACTCAGATGTCTCAGTACAGTAACCTGCAAGGCAGCTTTTATTGTTGGGAGAAAATACAGCAGCCACATGGTACTCAAGGAAATTTCCAAAGCACACCTGGGACATCTCTCTAGGGTTGCCAGATCTATTTAGGAAAATCTTTTTGGAGAAGTCAGAGTGTAACTGCATGGTCACCTGAGGCAGAGAAAGCCTGGGGCCTGGGCCAGGGAGGGATGGGGTCTCCTGAGGGCCTGCTCTGTTGGCTGGTGGGTAAACAAGTGAACCTGTCTTGTTTTCCTCTATTGGGTTTTCCGTAATGGCCTTACTAATGGCTGAGTTAACAAGATACCTTTTAAAATACTGACAAGGGCCAGCCTGTAATCCCAGCACTTTGGGAGGCAGGAAGATGGTTTGAGGCCAGGAGCTGGAGACCAGCCTGGGCAACATAGTATGAAATATAAAAAAGATTAGCCGGTCATAGTGGTGGAGGCCTCGCTGAAGCAGGAGGATTGTTTGAGCCAGGAGTTTCAGGCTGCAGTAAGCACTGATCGAGACAATGCACTTTAGCCTGGGTGATAGAGCAAGACCCGATATCACAGGAAAGGAAAGAAAGGGAGGGGAGGGGAGGGGAGGGAAAAAGAAAGGAAAGAAAAGAGAGTGGAGTGAGTTGACAAAGAAGAAAGTGCCCCAGGAAAAGTAAGAGATCCCCTTCCTTTATCCCACCTATACTTTTTTTTTAATTGTGGTAAAATATCGATAACATAAGACTTGCCATTTTAACCATTTTTTCAATGTGCAATTCATTGGCATTAATTACATTGACAATGTTGTACAACCATCACTGTTGTATTTCCAAAACTTTTTCATTGCTCCAAACAGAATCTCTGTAACCATCAAAGAATAACTCCCCATTCTCCCCTCCTCTAGTTCCTGGTGATCTCGAATCTACTTTCTGCTGCTGAGAATTTACCTTTTTTGGATACTTCATATAGGTGGAATCATATAATATTTGTTCTTTTGTGTTTTATTTCATTAGCACAATGTATTCAAGGTCATCCATGTTGTAGCACGTATTAGGACTTCACTCTTTTATACAGCTGAATAATATTCCACTGTACGTATACAGCGCATTTTGTTTATGGATATCCGTTATGTTCATCCATTTATGGACACTGGTGTTGTTTCTACCTTTTGGCTTATGTGAATAATGCTGCAATGAATATTGACATACAAGTATCCGTTTTTTGAGTCCTTCCTTTCAGCTCTTTTGGGCATATACTGAGGAATGAAGTTGTTGAATCGTATGGTAATTCTATGTGTGACTTTTTGAGGAACCACTAAACGTTTTCCACACTGGCTGCACCATTTTACATTCCCACTAGCAATGTGTGAAGGTTCCAACTTCTCCATATTCTTGCCAACACTTGTTATTTTCTATTTTTAAAAAATTATAACTGTCCTAGTACATATGAAGTGGTATCTTGTTGGGGTTTTGATTTGTATTTCCTTAATGACTACTGATGTTGAGCATCTTTTCATGTGTTTATTGGCCACTTATGTATCTTCTTTGGAAAAATGTCTAATCTTTTTTCCATTAAAAATTTTTTTTTTCTGTTGTTGCATTGTAGGAGTTCTTTATTTATTCTGTATACTAATCTCTTATCAGAAATATGACATGTGGATATTTTTTCCCCTCTGTAGGCTCTTTTGATTTTCTCAACAGTGTCCTTTGTGGCACAAAAATTCTTAATTTAGATGAAGCCCAATTTATCTAATTTTTTTTATTGCCTGTTTTTGGTGTCTCATCCACAAAACCACTGCCAAATCC
Organism: Theropithecus gelada; assembly: GCF_003255815.1. Taxonomy (NCBI): domain Eukaryota; kingdom Metazoa; phylum Chordata; class Mammalia; order Primates; family Cercopithecidae; genus Theropithecus; species Theropithecus gelada. Next base: position 102,757,812 of record NC_037676.1, read on the forward strand.
AATGTCACGAGGGTTTCCCCCAGTGTTTTCTCCTAAAAGTTTTATAGTTTTAGCTCTTAAGCTTAGGTCTTTGATCCATTTTGAGTTAATTTTTGTAAATGGTACGTATAAGGTAAGAGTCTAACTTTTTTGTGTGTTCATCTTGTGCCCTGCAACTTTGCTGGCTTTGTTTATTAGCTCTAGTAGATTTCTTGTGGATTCTTTGGGATTTTCTATATATAGGATCATGGCATCTACAAATAGAGATCGTTTTACATCTTCCTTTACAATTTGGATGCCTTTAATTTCTTTTCAATCTGGTAGCTAGAGCTTCCAGTACAATGTTGAATAGCAGCAGTGAAAGCAGGCATCCTTGCCTTGGTTCTGATCTTAGCGGGAGAGCTTTTAGTCTTTCACCATTAAGTCCAATGTTATCTGTGTGTGTGTTTTTTTTCATTAATACCCTTTATTATATTGAGAAAGTTCCCCTCTGTTCCTCGTTTTCTAACAGTTTTTTCTTATCATAAAAGGATATTAAATTTTTCCTCTATTATTGCCTTCTTTTGTGACTAATTGTTTTTTTTCATAGTGAAAGGTTTTGATTTCTTTTCATTTCCTTTTATCTATATTCTCTAAATATTTCCTTTGTGTTTATCTTGGAGATTACATTTAACATCCTAAATTTATAATAATCTAAGTTGAGTTGATACCAATTTGCCTTCAACAGTGTGTAAAACCTCTGCTCCCACATGGCTCTTTCCCCTCCTTGTATGTCATTGTTGTCAGAAATGACATTTCTTTACATATAGTATTTCTAATACTGTAGATTTATAATTACTTTTATGCATGCGTCTTCTAAATCATGTAGGAAATTAAAAATGCAGTTACAGACCAAAAATACACAAATACTGGCTTTTATACTAGCCCATGTATTTCCCGTGACCAGAGATCTTTATTTCCTCATAATGGCTTCATTATGGCAACAGCCTAGTGTCCTTTTATTTCAACCTGGAGGACTCCCTTTAGCAATCTTTAGGGCTAAACAAACTCCTTCAGCTTTTATCAGCTGGAGGCGAGAGTTTAGAGTCTTCCCATGTCTTTTCTGAGCGTGCATCTTGCCCTGAGAATGTACCTGGTTTTCTAGATTCCCGCATACACCCAGGCACTTTTAAATGTCCTATTTTACAAAGAATTTGCCCCAGCCTTTCTTCCTGAGCCTCAGACAGTCTATTGAATATCTGTACCATAAGCTCTTTCCCCAGGTTTCTGTGAATGGTCAGTTCACCTTGCTGTATTTTTGAGCGATGGCCACCACTTTTCCAGCCTCAGTTAGGTGAAACCAGTACAGGCGTCTGTGTCAGTCTTTCACATAGTCCCCAAACAGGTTATAACAGACACATGGGATAATTTGTGAGTGAGATCTTCTCTGCTTCTTCTGGAACCAGGGACCAGAATTCCTCTCTGGAAACATGGGCTGCTACCTCTTCAGGACTGTTGCCATGCTGGGGAGGAGGTGGGCAAGGACAGGAAAAAGTGCCACAAAGCTTTCCTACCGTTTTCAAGTTGCTTTTTCTCGATTCAGCATTCTTATGGTTGCTGTAAACCTTTGGCTGTTTTCGAGAGTTCTGACAAAGTTGGTTCTGATGGTTTCTGCTTTTGTGTGTGTGTGTGTGTGTGTTCATGTGTGTTCATGTGTTTGTAGGGAGATGAGAGCTTGGAGCTACCCACTCTGCCATTTGCTGACATCATTCCCCAGCTATATTTTTAACAGTGACATTATTTTTACCTGTATACTACTGTGGCCTGGGGAACTGGATTACACACATGAATCCACTTTGATCAAATCCTTGAACCTGATGGATGATACTTGCATTTAGTGGAGTAAGTTAAAAAGGCCTTGGGAAACAGACCAGAGTCAAACAAAAGAATCAATCTCCACAGGTCACACTTTTACTTGTGCACAATTGTAAATACTGTGTAAGTGGCATCTACATTGTAGTGGAAAGGTTGCTAAAGTTAGTCTTCATTTACAATTAAGAGTAAAGGGACACTTTCTAAAATGTTTGCTTAAATGTTCAACTTTTCTAGTTGGTCCCCCAGATCTGTGCTGGCAAATGGGTTTCATCTGTGATGGTGGTGGCTGCCTAATGCAATGTGTGACGGGTTATGAAGCCATGTTCAGGTTCAGGAGATAAGAGTTCCATAACAAATGGTTATGGCACAGGAGGGTAGCGTGCCAATGTTTTTCTATTGCTCTGTAACAAATTATCCCAAAACTTAGTAGTTTAAAACAATATCTCTCGCAATTTTTATGGGTCAGGAATATGGGAGTAGTTGGATTGGGTGAGTTTGGTTCAGGGTCTCTTATGAAGTTACAGTCAAGATATTGGCTGGGGCTGGGTGCAGTGGCTCATGCCCATAATCCCAGCACTTTGGGAGGCCAAGGTGGAAGGATTGCTTGAGCCCAGGAGTTTGAGATCAGCCTGGGCAATGTAGGGAGACAGCAATTTCACTACTGGGTGTCTATCCAAAGGAAAATAAATCATTTTATCAAAAAGACATCTGTACTTGTATGCTTATTGCAGCATTATTACAATAGCATAGTCATGGAATCAACCTAACTGTCTACCTATTGTTGATTGGATAAAGAGAATGTGGTATATATACATCATGAAATGCTATGCAGCCATAAAAAGAAAAAGAATGCCATCATGTCCTTTGTAGCAATATGGGTGGAGCTGGAGGTCATTATCCTAAGTGAACAAACTCAGAAACAGAAAATCAAATGCCCCATGTTCTCACTTATAAGTGAAAGCTAAAAACTAGATTTATTAATGGCTAAACACATGAACATATTTCCAAAGATGCAAATAATAGACACTGGGGACTTCACAAAAGGGGCAGAGTGGGAGGAACGTGAGGGCTGAGAACGTACCTGTTGGGTATAATGTTGACTATTTGGATGACGGGTTCACTGGAAGCTCAAACCTCACCATTACATAATATATCCATGTAAAAAACCTGCATATGTATTGTCTGAATTTAAAATAAAATAAAATAACAAAAATAAATATAAAAAAATAAATTTCCTTAACATTAAAAAAAAATCAGCTGGACGTGGTGGCATGTACCTGTAGTCTCAGCTCCTTGGGAGGCTGAGGTGAGAGAATTGCTTGAGCCTAGGAGGAGGTTAAGGCTGCAGTAAGAAAAGAAAAAAATGAAACGAAACAGAAGATGTTGGCTGGGATTGCAATCATCTGAATTCTTGATCGGAGTGGAGGATTCACTTCTAAGAGGGTTCACTCACATGACTGGCAAGTAAATGCTAACTCCTGGTGTGAGGTGCAGCCCTTCAACACCTGGGCCTCTCCCGAGGGCTGCTCAGTGTCCCTACTGCCCAGCGGTTGGCTTCCTCCAAGACAAGCAATACAAGAGTGAACCAGGCAGGAGTTACCGTTTTTATGACTTAACCTCACATTTCTGCCACAGTCTCTTCATTTGCAATCAGTCAGTAAATCCAGCCACGCTCAGGAAGGAAGGAATTAGGTTCTGCATCTTGAAGGAAGGCATGCCAAAGAATTTGTAGACGTATTTTAATAACACCACATAATACTGTGACAGGTGTTTACTGACCTACTTCAGAACACCCAGAGGACCTTCACACAACCTGAGCAACAAAAATTCATCTTCTTTTATTTAAAACAAAAACACAGAGTTGGCTGCATGAAGCCTTTTTTAAAAAGTTCAGAGTCAAAGATAGAGAATATGTGTGTGTGATGGAAGACGAAGAAAGATTTTCATCTTCTCAGTCAATTCTCCTGGTTTCTTAGAGAATGACGCAAAAACAGCTTAACTCCAACAATTTAACAGCTCACTGTCTCAAGGAGTGCTCCATCTAAAATCTGTTTCCGCCAGGCAGCAGTGGCTCACACCTGTAATCCCAGCACGTTTGGAGGCCAACTTGGGTGGATCACCTGAGGTCAGGAATTCTAGACCAGCCTGACCAACATGGCGAAACCCCATCTCTACTAAAAATACAAAAATTAGGTGGGTATAGTGGTGGGTGCCTGTAGTCCCAGTTACTCAGGAAGCTGAGGCAGGAAAATCGCTTGAACCCAGAAGGCGGAGGTTGCAGTGAGCTGAGATGGCGCCACTGCACTCCTACCTGGGTGGCAGAGAGAGACTCTTTCTCAAAAAAATACTAATAATAAATAAAATAAAATCTATCTCTTAGAATATTGGCAGAGGAAGGCGTGAAATGGCTCTGATGATACCCTCTTCACTTCTGTCTTCCACTAGAAGGCTATGCCACAGGTTTGGGATTTTAAGTCCTGGGGATGGCTCTAAGTTAAAACAAGGTTATTTGAGCAGAACATCCTAGTTAGGTCAAGTCAATGTAAAGAGTTTCCTTGGTTAACAGAAATAACCTGACAAGCCAATGCCACCAGCAAACAGAATTGCAATGTGGGAAGTACATATGCAAACGTGGACACCTGCTTTCAGTATTCCACACTCAGCCCAAGAGAAAAACAACTGCTTAAGCACAAAATGGTGATCCTGTTTTCTGAACATTTGGTCCTGAGTGTCATGTGGTCTGGTCTGTGGTGTCCTAGCTTTGAAATATGTCTCCTCTTATTTTCAGGAGACGATTCCTCTTAGCAAAAGGGCACTGTGTACCCTCCACGGCTGGAAATGATAGGTTTTCGGCGAGGAGTGAAAATATTGTGCTGACAGCCCTTTGCCTGTGTAGAGCAGGGTTGTTTACTTGGGCTGGAGCACAGCTTTATTGAAGCAGAGAGTCATGGTCCCATCTTCAGGGTTGCCTAGCAACCGGTCTATGCCACACCACAGAGTTTCAGAATGGACTGGACCACAAGTACCCATTTTGGGGGATTTCCAGATGACAGTCCTACTCTCACTCCATCACATCACTTCTAAAATCTGAGTCACATAGAAAGACACAAGATTAATTGTTCAGCATCTCCCTTTCTTCTTTGAAAGTTGAAAAGAGTATTTGTTGGTTGAGTTATTGAGAATATCTAATCTTAGTTTAACTGGACCTTTTTCTCTCCAATTCCTTTAATATTTTATTTAATATGGTATTAAGAGCATAGTCTATAACTGAATCTTATTATGACTAGCCGGTTTAACATTCAGCAAAGTAACTGAATGTATACAATGCGCATTTTATCAACAAAGATGCATGGTACCACATGCAGTTTGAAAAGATACTTTGTGGTTAAAAATGTTGCTACCAAGGAAAGAAATCCTATATATGCATAAAGACGCATTCTACTAAGCGACAGATTGAAGGAGTTGGACATGATAGAAAAACAAACAAAAAGACAAATTTATAACATCTCTTTAATAAACAAACATTTATGGACTGACCATTATATAGATGTGTCACTTACTGACATGGATACATTCTGAGAAATTTGTCATTAGACGATTTTGTTATTGTGCAACCATCACAGAGTGTACTTACATCAACCTACATGGCATAGCCTACTACACACCCAGGCTATACAGTATAGCCTGTTGCTCTTAGGCTGCAAACCTGTACAGCGTGTTACTGTGCTGAATACTGTAGGCAGATGCAATACAATGGTAAGTATTTGTGTATCTAAATATGAAAAAGTTAGGGTAAAAATATGGTATGAAAGATAAAAAAATGATACACCTGCATAGGGCACTTACCATGAATGAAGCTTGCAGGACTGGAAATTGCTCTGAGAGAGTCAGTGAGTGGTGAGTGAATGTGAACGCCTAGGGCAGGGGTGTTCAATCTTTTGGCTTCCCTGAGCAACATTGGAAGAAGAATTGTCTTGGGCTACACATAAAATACATTGACACTAATGATAGTTGATGAAAGAAAGAGAGAGAGAGAGAGAGAGAGAGAAAGAAAGAAAGAAAGAAAGAAAAAGAAAGAAAGAAAGAAAGGAAGGAAGAAAGAAAGAGAAAGAAAGAAAGAAAGAGAAAGAAAGAAAGAGAAGAGAGAGAAAGAAAGGAGGGAAGAGGGAGGGAAGGAAGGAAAGAAGGAAGGAAGGAAATAAGGGAGAGAGAGAGAAAGAAAAAAGAAAGAAAGAAAGAAAGAAAGAAAGAAAGAAAGAAAGAAAGAAAGAAAGAAAGAAAGAAAGAAAGAAGAAAGAGAGAGAGGGAAGGAGGGAAAGAAGGAAGGAAGGAAGGAAAAGAAAGGAGGGAGGGAGGGGGAGAGAAAGAAAGAAAGAAGGAAAGAAAGAGAGAGAAAGAAAAAGAAAAAAAGAAAGAAGAAAGAAAGAAAGAAGGAAAGAAAGAGAAAGAAAGAAAAAGAAAAAAGAAAGAAGAAAGAAAAAGAAAGAAAGAAAGAAAGAGAAAGAAAGAAAAGATAGGTGCATAAATCTCATAATGTTTTAAGAAAGTTTATGAATTTACGTTGGGCTGTATTCAAAGCTTGAGCCATATTCAAAGGCATCCTTGGCCACATGCGGCCCGTGGGCCGTGGGTTGTACAAGCTTGGTCTAGGGCATTACTGTACACTACTGCAGACCTTATAAACACTGTATTCATAGGCTATACTATATTTATTAATTTTTTTCTCTCTTCAGTGATAAATTAAACCTAGCTTACTGTAATTTTTATTTTATAAACTTTTAAAAAACATATTATCTTTTATAATAACACTTAGCTTAAAATACACATGGTACACTGAACAAAAATATTTCTCTCTTTACATCCTTATGCTACTGGCTTTGTTGTATTTTTAAATTACTTTATTCTTTTTTCTTTAAATTTTTTTGTTGTTGTTGTTAAAAACTAAGACAGAGGCCAGGCACGGTGGCTCATGCCTGTAATCCCAGCACCTTGGGAGGCTGAGGCAGGTGAATCACTTGAGGCCAGGAGCTCGAGACCAGCCTGGCCAACATGGTGAAACCCCATCTCTACTAAAAATACAAAAATTAGCTGGCGTGGTAGCACATGCCTATAATCCCAGCTATTTGGGTGGTGAACCCCCATCTGTACTAAAAATACAAAAATTAGCTGGGCATGGTGACATGTGCCTGTAGTCCAAGCTACTTGGGAGGCTGAGGCAGGAGAATCGCTTGAACCTGGGAGGTGGAGGTTGCAGTGAGCAGAGATTGTGCCACTGCACTCCAGCCTGGTGACACAGCAAGACCCCATCTCAAAAAAATTAATAAATAAAAATAAATAATCACAAATGTTGTGGGGGAAAAAGACAATGAGTTTTTGGGAACCACAGTATGCAGAGAGAGAAGTTAAGGTCAAGGAGAAAGAGTCTGAAGATGAGACTGTGCTTGAGGACATTCTCCATGCTGGACAGTGATGATGGGGTATGCAGTACACCCCTACAGGCACTCCTGAAAACAGAGCTCAACTGCAACATGCCTCCTTTCCTACCACTAGAAGATCAGCAGGTGATGGTATTTTTGTGGGGTACAGTGGTGGACCTGTGTATCTTTGTGGGGCAATTGCTATTGATATTGGCCCTGTTTTACAATATTTATGATTTATAAAAGCAGTATTGATTTTATTATAAAGAAACTATTTTTCCTCGGAGGATTTGCTAATTTATGTTTGTTTCAGTTAAAGTCTCAAAGTAGCCACTACTGATTTTTGTCACTTAATCTTTCTATCAAATGTTTTTATTAACGACTGTACATTTTATGTGTTCAGGAACTCAATGGCAAGTAGATTTATGGTCAGATCAGATTGAAGGCTTGGGTTAAAAAATAAGTGTAATTTTTTTCTATGTCAGTCTTTAGACATTCTTCATGGTTAAATTAAAGATTAGCATATTAATATCAATTTATGCCAGCTTGGGTCTTTACAAGAATATATACAAAGTAGATCATTGATCTTTAAATATTGCCTGTATTACCTCTTTAAGGGCATAATCTCAATCTTTCCAACTACTTTTTTGTTTTTTGTTTGTTTTGTTTTGTTTTTTTTTGAGACAGAGTTTCGCTCTTCCCAGGCTGGAGTACAATAGGCAAGATCTTGGCTCACTGGAACCTCCACCTCCCGGGTTCAAGCAATTCTCCTGCCTCAGCCTCCCGAGTAGCTAGGACTACAAACACATGCCACCACACCCAGCTAATTTTTTGTATTTTTAGTAGAGACGGGGTTTCACCATGTTAGCCAGGCTGGTCTCGAACTCCTGACTTCAGGTAATCCACCCACCTTGGCCTCCCAAAGTGCTGGGATTACAGGCGTGAGCCACCATGCCCTGCCCCAACTTACTTTTTATAGTAACTTTGACAAAACCATGTATAAGAGACATTGGACATATACTTTTTGTAATGAGAATGACATATTCATTGTTGCTGATTGCAGAACTATGGCTAACATTAACTAGTTATTCAAACACCAGCAACATTTGCTGGGGATTTCTAACATTTTAGAGGAAGCCAGCAGTTCATGTTTATCTGGAAAGTTTGGAATATTCAGTTCAAGAATAGTTTCAAATCATAGTTGCTCATTTTATTTCCTGTTAAGATTATCAGTCTCATATCTAGCTAGTGTGCTTGGAGTGGCAAGGGGGGAGCGGAAAGGACTGGCAACATAGATATTATGTTTGAGTGACACAGTTGGATTACTGATAAGCTATTTTGAATAAATTACAATGAATAGGAATCTCAAAAGAGGTAAGGAACACTGAGGACTTAGACCAGATAATCTTGAGATAATCCAGACTATCAACAAAATTATATAATTTTATATTTAAAGTAGGAGAAAAATAAACATTGATGTTTCTTACCTGCTCAGTGTAGCTTTTGTTTCTGTTTTTGTGTAAGGTTCAAATTTCACAGTACAAAGTGTATTCTTGAGATCTGGGATTCTCTCCAAAATGGATAATCATTATTGTTTTCTAATGCAATGCCAAGACCATCAATAATGTAAGTTTAATTATTTATTGTTTTGCTTTTTCTTTAGCTTGGTCTTAAAAATGCTTCTCAATTGTGAAACTGATTATCACACAGAAATAGCATACGCCATGCATCTCCTTCAAAATTTCAATAATATCAGGCATTATGTCTCTTTCAAAGATATTTCATTCATTCTCATCAATGTATATGTGCTAAGTGTTAGTAAAGGTTTTTTTTGTTTTGTTTTGTTTTTGAGACAGAATCTTGCTCTGGCTGGAGTACAGTGGCACAATCTCAGCTCGATGCAACCTCTGCCTCCCGGGTTCAAGCAATTCTCCTGCCTGAGCCTCCCTAGTAGCTGGGATTACAGGCGTGCACCACTACAGCCAGCTAATTTTTCTGTATTTTAGTAGAGACAGGGTTTCACCATGTTGCCCAGGCTGATCTTGAACTCCTGAGCTCAGGCAATCCACCTGCCTCAGTCTCCCAAAATGCTAGGATTACAGGAAGTTGTTTTGGTTAGTTCACCAGGAAGGGAAATGGTTGTAGAATTCTTTAAAACTTGAATCCCTTTGCAGTTGGACAGGCCTGGGCTCACTTTATGTTATATACACTTCACTTCCCACCCTGTGCTTCATCATGTGTAACCTCGGGCAAGGCAGTTAACCTCAAGCCTTCATCACCAATGTGTAAAACGAGAAGAACGATGATGCCCACCATATGGGACTATTTTTAAGGGTTAAATTCAAGTTGAGCATTCACTACAGTTTTAAACACTTCATAGGCTTTTGGGAAAGGTTGGCTCTTCTCGTCACTCACACTTGGCAGAGGCTGAATTGTGTCACCCTCAAAATTCGTATGTTGAAGTCCTATCTCCCAGTACCTCAGAACGTGACTGCATTTGGAGATGGACTCTTAAAGAGATAATTAAAGTAAAATGCAGTCCCAGGGGTAGACCCTAATCCCATGTGACTGGCATCCTCATAAGATGAGGGGATAAGGACGCAGATACACACAGAGGAAAGACCACATGAAGATGCAGGGAGAGGCCAGCCATCCACAAGCCATGGACAGAGGCTTCAAAAGACACCAACCCTGCTGCCACCTCGATCTTGGACTTCTAGCCTCTAGCATTGTGAAAAACAAATTTCTGTTGGTGAAGCTACCTGCTCTGTGGTACTCTGTTACGGCAACCCTAAAAAATTCATTGATACTGATGAAGAGTCTATTTCTAAATTACATGTTAAACAGTGTGAGACAAGGATGTTTCTGAAAGTTCCTGTATTTGTTCTGTTTGTATAATTTTCTTGCATGGGGAAATAAAACCAACTGCATGTTCTGTTCTCTGGCCCTAAGCTGCCATCTGTGGGGTTCGGCCAGCCTGAGTTAGGCTGTAGATGGAATACAGACACAAAGATCAGGCCACCGTCGTGGTAACCAAGATGCTCCAGGGCATGAAATCAACAGTGTAATGATTTAGCATTTGTTATGTCAATACCATGCTGGTTAGAGTAGCTAGCCTGGGATAAGCACATCAGAGGTAAATCAGAGTGAGCTCATATTTAAACACTACTCGGTTAGAACCATTTCTGCTTTTCTCCAAGCAGAGCTAAAGATGTTGTTTGTTCATTTAGCGTTATTATGGGAACAAAATCATTAAACTCTATAGATTTTATTTTATTTTCCTTAAACCAGATGGAATCCTGATTTCACTAGAATCGAGGATAATAATGTCCACATGAATCATTGATTGCTCTTGGTGAATAACTCCCCTAACTCCACGTGACTCTTTTCTTCTCCCTGGTAATTTGCATTCTTTCTCTTTCCTGCTTCCAAGCCTATCCTTGGGGCTGCTCATCTGCCCTTTGTGCTGCTTGCTTTCCCATCTAGGCAAGGTGTGGACACAAGGACAACCCTGACAGCCCCGGAATCCAGGCCACTTGAATCCTTTTGTCCTGCTTTCATTCATCCTGGGTTCACCAACGCTAGGGACGGGGAACAAGGACTTCCCCATCCTCACTACCTTCGGACCTTTCTGCAGCCATACTGAAGCCCTGACAGCTCTCTTGCTGATGAAAAGCAACTTGTCCATTGTCACAGGAGGGAAAAAAGAGACCTAAATCATTAAAACATCGATCCCTGAAGTTTGGGGAGGTTGGCTTTCTGTAAGTGACACCAGGGTCCGGGTTCTTAAATTGGAGATGGCAAAAGGACAGAGTTTAGCATTTCCACTGCAGGGTCCACACTGAGAGTCCGTGCCTCCTGACATGCTGCGTCCCAGGTGCCCTGCTTGCTTGCCTCTGCTTGTCCTGCGACGTGCCCTGCGACTACTGCCCGCTGTTGGCAATCATAACAAGGAGCAGCTGGCAGGGGGAGCATGGTTTGCAGAGTCCCAGCTCCAGCATCCCAGAGCAGAGGCGGATTAGTGCTGAGAAACAATAGCTTAACAGCCAGCATAGTCACATAGGCTCTGTCACTTAGTTTGAACCTCATGACAATCCCGAGAAGTAGAGCAGGTACTGTCATCCCCATGACTCAGCTCAGAGACTTGCTGAGGTCTTGGGAGGAGATCTGGAGCTGGGCTTCGAGTCTTCTGAGTGTCCTGATGTTTCATCACCCCTCAGATCACGCCAAGGAGGCAGCTGCCCACTCAGCTGATCCACAGCCTGGCCTGATCCCCTCCCTCTGTCAAGAATATTGTGGGGCTGTGCCATGCTTTTAGCAAACCCAGCCTACACAGTCTTACCCAACCCCTGGTTGCATCTTTTTCTTGTATCCTACAACATCAATTTCATTTACGGATAACTTTTCTTATTGCTGGATACCTGAGGGCTGCCTGAAATGTCCTGAGCACTTTATTTTCCAGAGTAGGGATTAGCAGGAAGTCTTTTATTTCTGCCAGCAAGAGCCTCCTGAATCTCTCCGACACAGTGACTCCCATGATCTGTTTCCTGCTGTATCTTGCATCCAGAAAAAGAAATGCAAAGAGTACAGGTTGGAAGTACAAATCCCAAGCCTGGATTTTTCCCAGCTGAGAAGGTCCAAACCTGGAAGTCATGCCCAGCGCCCTGGTGGCCACTATAACTTTGCCTGCCTTTGCTTTGTAGAAGTAGTTTGACCTGACAGAAGCTGCAAATTAAAACCATAAAAATTGAGCCAGGTGCGGTGTCTCACGCCTGTCATCCCAGCATTTTTGGAGGCCGAGGCAGGTGGATCACTGGAAGCCCAGAGTTCGAGACCAGCCTGGCCAACATGGTGAAACCCCATCTCTACTAAAAATACAAAAATTAGCCAGGTGTGGTGCCTAATCCCAGCTACTCGGGAGGCTGAGGCAGGAGAATTGCTTGAACCTGGGAGGCAGAGGTTGCAGTGAGCCGAGATCACGCCACAGCACTCCAGCCTGGGCGATGGAGCAAGACTTTGTTAAAAGAAACAAAAAACAAAAACATAAAAATTGACCTAGGGCCTGTTAGGTGATAATACATTGATTTTGTACTTTGTGCCAAAACCTGTCAGATCTTGGCCTGCCTGTCTCCAGCTTACACAATTGGGCGCATTCCTCAGTACTAGGGGTTGGCTGGGGCAACAGTGTTGGGGAAAGAAAATGAAGAAAAGCAAGGCGTTTTGTGCTGAGCCTCTCAATCTGTGTGCCAGCGTTCTTGAGCAACTGTTAGAGAAGCCAAGTCCAGGCGGCAGGCGGTTTATGGGGCTCGGAATTCCCCTACAGGTTCCCATGGAGACTCCCCGGAGAGAGCTGCTCCCAGCAGCCCCAGGCGTGGAAGGAACAGGCAGAGCTTGGTAAAGGAGGAGAGAAGGTCTTAGGGATGGCAGCATGGGAGCCTGGGCAGGTGACCCCCGTGCCTGCCTTGTTGGGGACTGACCTCAAGAAAAAGTGTTACTCCTGCTGAAAGGGGTGTTTCTGTGATACCCTCTCTGCAGACATCCTGTCAGTTTCCCTGGGACGGCCTGGGGGATCCTGAGAGGGGGAGGGTGTGCTCTGAAAGTGTGATTTCCCCTGCTGGTCCCAGCTGCTTCTGCTCCAGCCACACCCTTCAGGACTGCCAGGGTCTGGGCTGAAGCTGGCTGTGAAGCGGCAAGGTAGGCGCAGCTCTGCCACAGGTTCTCCTTCAGGCCCTGACTAGCTATTGGTAGTCTAGCTCTTGGTACCCATTGGCCACCTGGCTGCCATCCCAGCCATAAGCTCCACAGACCCAAGGTGACACCCTTACCCTGATCCATTCACATTTGGAGTGGGAAGGAAGACCAGGTTGGCTTTCGTAGTAGGACTTAACTGTTGTGAGAATGGAAACACGTGGATTAGAGGCAGGAATATTGGTGCCCAGATACCCTTTGAGCCTATTTGTTCATTCATTCATTTGAGTAGAGCTGCTGAGGCCTACTATGTGTCAGGTTGGATGCCAGGCCCTGGAGACAGAAAGGTAAGTAAGCCAAAGTTACTGCTGAGCCCACCGTGAAGAGACAAAGTGAGTTTAAGCAATGACAGTCCAGTGTGGTAGGCGCTGAGATGAGAGCCTGGCCCACATGCTGTGGGATACATTGGAGAATGGGCTCCCAACTCAGTCACACAAGACAGGGAAGAATTCCTGGAAGAAGCAACAGTGAAGCTGAGGCCTCGGGCTTGGTTTAAACCCTGGACTCTCACTTGGTCTGTCTGTATAGCCCATTTCTTGTCCTTCTATCCATATGTGTTCCTCTGCCTCTTTCCTCGCTGATTTCCATCCCTGTCCACACCCCATATCAAGCCTCTTTTACTTCTAAATCTTTGTTGAGTGTTGACTCTGTGCACTGAGCTAGAAGCAACCATTGCCTCCTAGCAGCCCTATAAGATAATGATGTCAGACCACCTGGCTTCAAACCCCAGCTCAGCCACTGCAAGCCATGAGATCTGGGGCAAGTTAGTGAACCTCTCTGTGTCTGTTTCCCTAACTGTACACTGAGCCTAATGACAGTACACACTCCACAGTGTTGGTGTGAGGTCTAAATGAGTTAATATATATAAAATGCACAGAGAGATATCAGGGATATATTCAGAGCTGCACACGTGTTAGCTAATGTTGTGGTAGCCTCCACTTTATAGATGAGGAAGTCGAATTCAGAGATGTTAACCATTTGTCCAAAGCCACACAACTGGTAACGGGTCAGAGGCAGGATTTTAAGTCAGGGTTTCTGACTTCATGTCCAAAGTTCCCTTTTCCATGACACCACAGCTGTCTACTCTACAGCTGCCTCTGGTACCATCTCTGGTTCAGAGTCCCACCTGCCCCTGCGGCCAAGGTTGTGACCTCCTGCCGTGCTATCTCAGCTCTGTCCCACCAACCTATTGCGGCAGCTGAGCCTGGTGCTGTCCACCACAGCCCACATCTGGGCACTGGAACACACAAGAGTTTGGGCCCCCAAGACCACTCTCAGCCTGAGGCCTGCCCATTCAAACTGGCTGTTCTTGTGCAGAGAGGGAAGAGGGTCACCTGAGTGGCAGGAAGGGGGCATCAAGAAGGCAACTGAGAACGCTGCAGTGTTGAAATGAGAGAAGTGTCAAGGTGTCATAGTGGAGGCATGGAGTGGAGTCAGGCAGGTGGAATGAGGCTGATAGGTACACAAGGATTTCAAATAAAGGCAAACTTTCCTCTTTTGGAGGCGGTTTTTTGTTGTTGTTGTTTGTTTTGGAGACAGGGTTTTGCTCTGTGGCCCAAGCTGGAGTACAGTGGTATGATCACAGCTCACTGTCGCCTCAACCTCCTGGGCTCAAACGACCCTTTGGAGGCTTTTTAATGTGACTTTCTAATGCGAGCTAAGGCACTGAGCACTAATTTCAAATGGAAATTCCTACAATTATCCTAAACATTCTCATAACAACCCACTAGATCCCTATAAGTCTATCCTGTGTCCTTTGATAGAAATTGACCAGGGGGTCAGAAATTGGAAATCAGAGTCTCCAAGTTCTGTGCTCGCCCCGTGACCTTGGAGAGATGTTTGTCTTTTTAAGAATCTGTTTCCTCATCTGGAAACCAAGGGAAATTTTACGGTTTTCCTCTGAGGGGTATTTTCGCGGGTAGTTGTAGACCATCCTCCAAGTACAAAGCCTCAGATATGCAGAAAGAGAGCTGGCATTTCAGAAAATGTGGAGCTCAAGTGTTTTCAAATCCATTATTATTTCCATCTAGGAGCACTTTTTTAAAAAAAAGGCCAGGCTAGTTCCAATGGATTCAATACTGTGTTCATCCACTCCCGAAAAACAATAATCAAAGTTCTTTATTTGAGTTTCGTTTGAGACATTTCAGCCCATTATCCTTCAGCTGAGCCACTGAACCTACATTCAGAAATGAGAACCAGCTGACTAAATAAATAGTTGCGTATGGAAAAGAAGCAGGAAACGCCTTTCCAAAACTAATAATATTAACAAACTTCCAAGAGACACACAATCCATAATTAATGACTATTTGGGGGGAAAAAAAAGACATAAACCTTGGAATTTGAAATATGATTCTGAGAACAGCCTGGTGTGTTTTTTCTTGCTCAGAATCTGTCCACCCTTTTTTTGGCCCCTTTCCCTTCTGACAGCCACATTAATTCAAATTCTTTCTCTACATGTCTGTAGTCTGCAAATTTAGATACTGGGATTCAATACTTCTTGCCTGAACTCTCAGAGTCGCCAGTCAACAAAGGCTTATTAAAACCCTCAGTATGTCATGTGACCAGAGAGAACTGATTCTAACTCAGGCCACAGGAAGCATGGCCTTGCTCTCAGAAACCAAATCTCTGGCAAGGCTGCCTTTGGGTTCAGATTCAGTGACATTGGACTGTATGCCAGGGCAGACATACAGTCTGGGGCAGACATACAGATAGGGGCAGAGCCAATCAGTGTGCCGAGGCCAAGATTCAGCGGGCCACAGATGCCTGGGGAATGAGCTTGACCCCCCAGAGTCACTCCTTAAGAGAAGCACCCAGCCTACATCCCTGGGTTGTCCCACTTCTAACACAGCCCAAATAATGCTGAAATTCATGTGCCATTTACTAACCTCTGCCAGATCATCATATCACCCTCCCCTCTCTCAAGTGTGATAGATAGGGCTAGCTGACCCCTGAAAAGTCATGATCTCCTTGACTTCTTGATCTGCATAGTAAGAACTTGCTGTTGAGAAGTAGGTGACTAACCAGGGACTCCATTTCCCAGCCTCTCAACCCATCCCGTGTCCTTCATTCTGGCCGGTGAAATAAGAGCCTGAGAGATGTGTCACTTTCTGGCTGAGGTGGTTAAGTGTCCAGTGTGGCTTTCCTCACTCTCTTCCCCAGCCTGTATCACTAAGGGACAGAGGCCTGGAGCCCTGAGTCGCTGGGTGGAGGAAGAGCCCAGGACTGCTGCCTGACCAGGAATGTCTGATTAGAGTTTGTGCGAGTTGGAAATACACTTTTGTGTTCAGCTGTTAATATCGTGGGTTTTTTCTTGCAGCGGTTTGCTGTGTTGACTAAGATAATGCCCATGCAGCATTTCCTAAGCAGCGCATCTCGTAACAGTGGGATTTCCCCCTGCTCCTATCTTTGTGCAGAGAGCACCAGTGCTGCCCACGTGCCCTGTGGCCTTGTTTGAGTCTCTGTATACCTCTCTCTCCACCCTCCCGAATGGAACTTTGCTTTGTGAGAAGGCAGTAGAGTGTGGGCAGAAGTTACAAGCATGGTTTCTGATCAGATTGCTTAGGTTCAAATCCTGACTCCACCACTTACGGACATGTGAGGCCTTGAGCAAATGACTTAACTTCTCTTAGCTTTAAATTCTCTCCCTAACAGAGGGAGAGTACCTTGCAGAGTTGTCATGCAGAATAAACAAAAGAGTGTAAAGTACCTGGCACATAATCAACACAGTAAATATTAGTATTGTTATAGCTCTTAACTACTGAGCCAGCTTCAGCATAATAGATATGCAGATTGACTGCAACCAATCAGCATCATCGCCACTCTTCTCTCCTCCTTTCTTCTGTTCATGTCAGTAACTCCCACCTGTAACGCACAACAGTTTTCTTTCACGGGTACTGATGTTTCTTCTAGCTCTGTCCCATGGTCACCACTGACCTTCTATTCTGAGGTGCCACAACAAATTTGAAACGTATAAGTATTTTTTTTCAGAATGAGAAAGTAGGGTGGATCCCAAGGAAGTGGCCCCAAGCATGTGCTGGATGAACGCTTACCTGCTTTGGTAAATATCTGGTCCTGCTCAGGAACAGCTGTCCTGATGGGTCAGCGCTGCCCTCCCTGCCTCCCATCAGGGTTCTGTGTTTCCAGCTCAGATCTTGGGAGCTTTGGTAATGCAGAAAGTCAAGTGAGTAGAAGGATAAGAAGCACCCAGACTAGTATTAGAGAGGGTTTCCCCAAGATTTAAGAGGCAAGAGAAGCTAGGGCATTTGTGGGTTAAGAAGGAAGCAGAGGAAAAGAGAAGGAGGGCTGAGAACTGTATTGCCTGACATCCATCTTCTTTAGGATGGCCGAGAAGTACAAATAAAGGCCTTATGTGATTTCTAATCGCTTTTTGGTGGCTAGACTGTCTTTCATGTATCATGGTCTTACTCTGAGACTGGACTGTGAAGCCACAGCTTCAATAGGGTCATAACACTTTTTGCACAGATTGATGTTCATCCATCCTATATGCAGATGATAAACCTTATTTGAGAAATTAAATGAACACCACAGCATTTGTTCAGCTGAGTGACAGGATTGAGGGGTTCCATCGGGGGCAACAAGTGTGGCAGAGCAGTGAGAAAAGCTGGCACGTTCCCAGAGGAGGCGGCAGCCCCAACCTTGCTTCTAGCTCTCTGAATATTGAACAGGCAAAGGCCAGCACAGACAGCATGAGACAGACATCCCTGATCCCACAGAGTCTCGGGCATTCACCTCCTAACACCATGAGTAAACCAGCGCTGCCATCAGAATGTCTTGGCTATTGGCACTAGAGCCGTGACTGTCATCCCATTTGAGGTTCTAGTTAGAAGGCAGATAAGTTCACAGTTTACAGGCATTGAAACCCTAACTGAACCTTTCTCCAGGACCTGTGTGCAAGAGCCACTTGCACACAGGTCCTGGAGAAAGGTTCTCCTCTACTGGGATTCTCATGAATTTGGGCTCAGAAGGACTTTAAAGGTCATATAGCCCAACTCCTTCATTTGAGAAAGGAGGGCACTTGAATTCCTGTGGATTCTCCTCTAACACATGCTTTGCTAACTGAGATGGTAACAGAAGCTGAACTTGACCAGCAAGACCAAGGGGCTAGCATTTCCTTGGGTGTTAGGAGTGAAAGAGAAACATGCTCACTGGGGCCTGGGGTGCTGAGACTTCACAGCCGTGAGCTGGGATGGCCTGGAAAACGGGCTCCCTTCCTCTAGGCTGATGGTCTGAATTGCCTGTGAGTGGAGGGCACCAAGGGTCCATTGGGTGCTGGTGTCACAGGGCTGCATTTCTGTTCACTCTATCGTGACCTGCCGGTGGCTTCCTAGAAAAGGCTGAGCTGATCCTCAGCAACCCTTAGCATGAGGGCTCAAAGGTGACTGATGTTTCACAACAGGAGACTCAGTCCTTTGGCTTCAGTCTACATCCTCTATTAAAATGCAAATATCCCTGAACAAGAGGTGCTATAGTGGGAGAGTAGAGAACTAGATGCTAGTGCCAATTCTGCTGTCGGCTCCTGGGTAACTGTGGACAGCATTCTCACACTTGGAGCCTCAGCCTGTGGGTCACAGGACACTACCTCTGGGGGACCTGACAGTGCTGCTAGGATTCTAACATAACCAGAGAAGAATGAATGACCACTCACACTTGATTGTGGTCCTTTTCTGGAGAGCAGCTTAGGGGAAAAGGGATGTGGAGAGTAATTGGGAAGCTGGCTCAGGGCTGCACAACACAGGAAAGGCAATGCTCACGGCTCAGAGCCCACCAGTGCGGCTGGTCTGGACAGCGACATCTTGAGCCCTTATGAGGGGGCAGCTCCGTTCCCAGATGTGTGTCACCCAGAGTCCAAAGCGTCTGTCACTTCAGAGGAAGCTGGAGAGATGATTCTGGAATAGCTCCTCTCTCCTGCGTGAGGCAAGGAATAAGTGAGCTCTTAAAAGGAAAGGTGCCCAGCTAGGTGCGGTGACTCTCACCTGTAATCCCAGCACTTTGGGAAGCCGAGGCGGGTGGGTCACTTGAGGTCAGGAGTTTGAGACCAGCCTAGCCAACATGGTGAAACCCCATCTCTATGAAAAATACAAAAGTTAGCCAGGCATGATGCTGCGCACCTATAATCTCAACTACTTGGTAGACTGAGACACAAGTATCTCTTGAACCCGGGAGGTGGAGGTTGCAGTGAGCCGAGATCGTGCCACGGTACTCCAGCCTGGGCGAGAGAAACTCTGTCTCCAACAAATAAATAAATAAATAAGTAAATATAAACAAAAGGAGAGGTCCCCATCGGTTTTTGTTTGTTTAAGACAGGGCCTCTGTCGCCCAGGCTGGAGTGCAGTGGTACAAGCATAGCTCATGGCAGCCTTGAACTTCTGGGCTCAAGCGATCCTCCTGCCTTCCAAGTAGCCTGTAGTCTCGGCTGGGATGGGACATGCACCACCAAGCTGAGCTAATTTTTTAATTTTTTGTAGAGGCGGGGGTCTCCCTATGTTACCTAGGCTGGTTTGAACTCCTGGGCACCAGTGATCCTTCCACCTTGGCCTCCCAAAACGTTGGGATTACAGATGTGAGCCACCACGCCTGGCCCCATTGGGTTCTTGATAATTCTTTAATCAAGCAATCGCTCCCCAAAAGTTTTATACAATAAATACTCTTACTAGTTTTCTCCAATAAAAGATGAGATGGCTTCTCTTTTGTTTGTTTGACTTTGGAGGGCCCATTACTGTTTGAATTTGAGTTTGAACTACCCCTACTTCAGGCAGAAGAGGAGTCTTTTTAGCCTGCATGAGGGAGAGCTGAACTGTGTTAGGCAGGAGAATTTTGTTGTAGTTGATGTTGTGCTTAACATTGGTGGATGGTGGATGTTGGCCTTGGGGCCCATTAAGCAATTGAATGAAACAGACACCTGCCATATTCCTGGCTGTCCAGCAACTTTTTAAACTCACCTTTGCTTTACTTGGGAAATGTCCTGTTTTGTAAGTCCTACTTTCACCTGGAACAACTCAGAAAATTCAGTTTACAAACTCCTCTGCCATTAGAGCACAAGTAAGATGAGCTGGGTTCTCCCAATCAAGTTACCTGTGGGGGACCTGGACTTGGAAGTGAGGACCTTACAGAACCCACTTTGCTGGCAAGGCAGGTAACAGAGGTTTCTTTGCGAAGAAATGTGGTTAAGATGGCCTCAGTGGAGTTACCTCGATGGGAGCCCTTGCCCTGGTGGCAGCAGCTTCCTCATCAGGACAGGGCTGTAGCATGGATTTGGACATCGTTCTGTGAAATTGCTTCTCCAGGCTCCCGCTAAGTCTGTGCGTTAGCCAATTCCCTTTCCATAAACTCCTTTATTTTTTATTACCAGAGCTGGCCTTTGTGGCTTACTGTTGAAGCACCAAATACAAATCTCAAAAGAGACAAAGAAGGCCATTACATAATGGTAAAGGGATCAATTCAATAAGAAGAGCTAACTATCCTAAATATATATGCACCCAATACAGGAGCACCCAGATTCATAAAGTAAGTCCTTAGAGACTTACAAAGAGACTTAGACTCCCACCACAATAATAATGGGAGACTTTACCACTCCACTGTCAACACTAGACAGATCAATGAGACAGAAAGTTAACAAGGATATCCAGGCCTTGAACTCAGCTCTGCACCAAGCAGACCTAATAGACATCTACAGAACTCTTCACCCCAAATCAATAGAATATACATTCTTCTCAGCACCACATCACACTTATTCCAAAATTGACCACACAGTTGGAACTAAAGCACTCCTCAGCAAATGTAAAAGAACAGAAATTATAACAAACTGTCTCTCAGACCACAGTGCAATCAAACTAGAACTCAGGATTAAGAAATTCAATCAAAACCGCTCAACTACATGGAAACTGAACAACCTGCTCCTGAATAACTACTGTGTACATAACGAAATGAAGGCAGAAATAAAGATGTTCTTTGAAACCAGTGAGAACAAAGACACAACATACCAGAATCTCTGGGACACATTTAAAGCAGTGTGTAGAGGGAAATTTATAGCACTAAATCATGCCCACAAGAGAAAGCAGGAAAGATCTAAAATTGACACCCTAACATCACAATTAAAAGAACTAGAGAAGCAAGAGCAAACACATTCAAAAGCTAGCAGAAGGCAAGAAATAACTGAGATCAGAGCAGAACTGAAGGAGATAGACACAAAAAACCCTTCAAAAAATCAATGAATCCAGGAGCTGGTTTTTTTTTTTTTTTTAAAAGATCAACAAAATTGATAAACTGCTAGCAAGACTAATAAAGAAGAAAAGAGAGAAGAATCAAATAGATGCAATAAAAAATGATAAAGGGGATATCACTACCGACCCCACAGAAATACAATCTACTATCAGAGAATACTATAAACGCCTCTACGCAAATAAAGTAGAAAACCTAGAAGAAATGGATAAATTCCTGGACACACACACTCTCCCAAGACTAAACCAGGAAGAAGTTGAATCCCTGAATAGACCAAAAACAGGCTCTGAAATTGAGGCAATAATTAATAGCCTACCAACCACAAAAAGTCCAGGACCAGACGGATTCACAGCCGAATTCTACCAGAGGTATAAGGAGGAGCTGGTACCATTCTTTCTGAAACTATTCCAATCAATAGAAAAAGAGGGAATCCTCCCTAACTCATTTTATGAGGCCAACATCATCCTGATACCAAAGCCTGGCAGAAACACAACAAAAAAAGAGAATTTTAGACCAATATCCCTGATGAACATCGATGCAAAAATCCTCAACAAAATACTGGCAAACCGAATCCAGCAGCACATCAAAAAGCTTATCCACCATGATCAAGTGAGAACTTCATCCCTGGGATGCAAGGCTGGTTCAACATATGCAAATCAATAAACGTAATCCAGCATGTAAACAGAACCAAAGACAAAAACCACATGATTATCTCAATAGATGCAGAAAAGGCCTTTGACAAAATTCAACAGCCTTTCATGCTAAAAACTCCCAATAAATTCGGTATTGATGGAACGTATCTCAAAATAATAAGAGCTATTTATGACAAACCCACAGCTCATATCATACTGAATGGGCAAAAACTGGAAGCATTCCCTTTGAAAACCGGCACAAGACAGGGATGCCCTCTCTCACCACTCCTATTCAACATAGTGTTGGAAGTTCTGGCTAGTGCAATCAGGCGGCAGAAAGAAATAAAGGGTATTCAATTAGGAAAAGAGGAAGTCAAATTGTCCCTCTTTGCAGAAGACATGATTGCATATTTAGAAAACCCCATCGTCTCAGCCCAAAATCTCCTTAAGCTGATAAGCAACTTTAGCAAAGTCTCAGGATACAAAATCAATGTGCAAAAATCACATTCTTATATACCAATAACAGATAAACAGGTGTATAAGCATTCTTATACACCAATAACAGATAAACAGAGAGCCAAATCATGAGTGAACTCCCATTCACAATTGCTTCAAATAGAATAAAATACCTAGGAATCCAAATTACAAGGAATGTGAAGGACCTCTTTAAAGAGAACTACAAACCACTGCTTAATGAAATAAAAGAGGACACAAACAAATGGAAGAACATTCCCTGCTCATGGATAGGAAGAATCAACATCGTGAAAATGGCCATACTGTCCAAGGTAATTTATAGATTCAATGCCATCCCCATTAAACTACCAATGACTTTCTTCACAGAATTGGAAAAAACAACTTTAAAATTCAAATGGAACTAAAAAAAGAGCCCAGATTGCCAAGTCAATCCTAAGCCAAAAGAACAAAGCTGGAGGAATCACGCTACCTGACTTCAAACTATACTACAAGGCCACAGTAACCAAAACAGCATGGTACTGGTACCAAAACAGATATATAGACCAATGGAACAGAACAGAGCCCTCAGAAATAATACCACACATCTACAACCATCTGATATTTGACAAACCTGACCAAAAAAAGAAATGGGAAAAGGGTTCCCTATTTAATAAATGGTTCTAGGAAAAGTGGCTAGCCATATGTAGAAAGTTGAAACTGGATCCCTTCTTTACACCTTATACAAAAATAAATTCAAGATGGATTAGAGACTTAAATGTTAGACCTAAAACCATAAAAACCCTAGAAGAAAACCTAGGCAATACCATTCAGGAGATAGGCATGGGCAAGGACTTCATGTCTAAAACACCAAAAGCAATGGCAACAAAAGCCAAAATTGACAAATGGGATCTAATTAAACTAAAGAGCTTCTGCACAGCAAAAGAAACTACCATCAGAGTAGAACAGGCAATCTACAGAATGGGAGAACATTTTTGCAATCTACTCATCTAACAAAGGGCTAATATCCAGAACCTACAAAGAGGTCAAACAAATTTACAAGAAAAAAACAAACAACCCCATCAAAAAGTGGGCAAAGGATATGAACAGACACTTCTCAAAAGAAGACATTTTTTTGAGACACATGAAAAAGTGCTCATCATCACTAGCCATCAGAGAAATGCAAATTAAAATAACAATGAGATACCATCTCACACCAGTTAGAATGGTGATCATTAAAAAGTCAGGAAACAACAGGTGCTGGAGAGGCTGTGGAGAAACAGGAACACTTTTACACTGTTGGTGGGACTGTAAACTAGTTCAACCATTGTGGAAGACAGTGTGGTGATTCCTCAAGGATCTAGAACTAGAAATACCATTTGACCCAGCCATCCCATTACTGGGCATATACCCAAAGGATTATAAATCATGCTGCTATAAAGACACATGCACACATATGTTTATTGCAGCACTGTTCACAATAGCAAAGACTTGGCACACCCAAATGTCCATCAGTGACAGACTGGATTAAGAAAATGTGGCACATATACCCATGGAGTACTATGCAGCCATAAAAAGGATGAGTTCATGTCCTTTGTAGGTACATCGCTGAAGCTGGAAACCATCATTCTCAGCAAACTGTCACAAGAACAGAAAACCAAACACCTCATGTTCTCACTCATAGGTGGGAACTGAACAATGAGAGCACTTGGACACAGGAAGGGGAACATCACACACCGGGGCTTGTTGTGGGGTGGGGGGAGGGGGGAAGGATAGCATTAGGAGATATACCTAATGTAAATGACCAGTTAATGGGTGCAGCACACCAACATGGCACATGTATACATATGTAACAAAACTGCACATTGTGCACATATACCCTAGAACTTAAAGTATAATAAGAAATAAATAAATAAATAAAAATAAGACAAAAGAAGAAGAGTTGGTTCGTGAGCTGCTCTGCCATTTTGATGTAACAAGATACTTTCTGGAGGAATACAAAATAATAGAAATAACTAGCACTTGACTGGTAGTTCATTGTAAACCAAGCACTCCCATCTGAATGATCTCACTTAATCCTGGCAGCAGCCCTGCCAGGTACTAGGTACTAAGATATCAGTCTTAGACACGTGAAGTCTGAAGTTCAAAGAAGTTGGCAGCTTGTACTGGGCAAGTCCTGAGCTTGAATCCATTTATTCATATTCCAAATCCTGTAATAAAATTGTATTAGCACCACTGAAAAAAAATTTATTGGCATTTGACACATTTTTATTCTAGAAAGCCCTGCAAAATCTCTACTATTTGCAAAGTACCTTGTCGTTGTCTTCTCCTTCTCCTTCTTCTTTTAAAAAAAGGGGCAACATGGCCGAGCGCAGTGGCTCAAGCCTGTAATCCCAGCACTTTGGGAGGCTGAGACGGGCGGATCACAAGGTCAGGAGATCGAGACCATCCTGGCTAACACGGTGAAACCCTGTCTCTACTAAAAAATATAAAAAACTAGCTGGGCGTGGTGGCAGGCACCTGTAGTCCCAGCTACTCGGGAGGCTGAGGCAGGAGAATGGCGTGAACCTGGGAGGCGGAGCTTGCAGTGAGCTGAGATCCGGCCACTGCACTCCAGCCTGGGCGACAGAGCGAGACTCCACCTCAAAAAAAAGGGGGCAACAGTGTATATTGACATTTTTAGTTTTAAGCCTGCTTGAAACTGGTCTTTAATGTCTATATAAATTTAATACAAGCTTCCTGATGACATCACCCTCTTGCTGTGGCCTTTGGGAGATAGTGGAGAGTCTCACATCAAATGCATTTTTAGTCTGTGGTTGACAAGCATGTTGAAGCTTTTGCATGCATCACCTCGGTTATCCTTCAAGGACCTTGAAAGATACAAGTCATATAATAATTTCCATTTGACAGATAAAGAAAGTGGTACATAGAGAGGTTGAATTACTTACTAGTGAATGGTGGAGCCAAGATTCCAATCCAGTTCAGCTGACACCAGAGCCTGCCTCAGGAGGATTGCTTGAGCCTAGGAGTTTGAGACCAGCCTGAGCAACATAGTGAGACCCTGTCTCTACAAAAAAATAAAAATTATCTGTGGTGGGTGGCACGAATCTGTGGTCTCAGCTACTCGGGAGGTGGAGGCAGGAGGATTGACCATTGAGTGTTCTGAAACTGGTAGACCAGAAGGCTTCTGGGGCCCCTCTAGTGTCTATGTACACTAGAAAATGCTCAAAGATGATTGTCATCCCTAAATATTCAGCTCCTACTGTAAATCTCACAGCATCTACTAGAGGCATGATGATAACTTAGCCCAGGCAATAGTCATTGCTTCTAGGATGTTATTCTCTAGTCTTATACTCTAGCATGCCCCATCCACACAAATGCAACTTTTTAAAACCAATACTTCACAGCTGGGTGTGGTGGCTCACACCTGTAATCCTAGCTGCTTGGAAGGCTGAGGCGGGAGGATCACTGGAGCCCAGGAGTTTGAGACTAGCCTGGACAACATAGTGAGACCATGTCTCAAAAACTAAAATCAAATCAAGTATGTCTAGAAAATTCTCTGTGTGCTCACTCAACAGAATACAAAGGCCCAATTTCCCATCTTAGTTTTTAGCTCAAATGTTCTATGTCTTCTAACCTTGCCCTAAGCACATTGAATCCACTTTCAGAATTTCTTTGATGCCAGAGTTGCTCTGAATTGCCAAGTGACCTCAGTGGTAAAGGTTTGACAGCAACATTATTTGCTTTAAATTGTCAGCAGGAAATACTTTATCACCAGTTACTCCAATATTTCAAATTGATCTTCAATTTGCTTAAGAAAGTTTGCCTCGGCTGGGCACGGTGGCTCATTCCCATAATCCCAGCACTTTGGGAGGCTGAGGCAGGAGGATTGCTTGAGCCTAGGAGTTTGAGACCAGCCTGAGCAACATAGTGAGACCCTGTCTCTACAAAAAAAATAAAAATTATCTGCGGTGGGTGGCACGAATCTGTGGTCTCAGCTACTCAGGAGGTGGAGGCAGGAGGATCACTTGAGCCTAGGAGGTTGAGGTTGCAGTGAGCTGTGATTGCACCACTGCACTCCAGCCTGGGTGACAGAGCAAAATCCTGCCTCAAACAGAAAAGAAAAAAAAAAGTGTGCGTGAGTAGTTTAAACGTTCATGGGAAATGGAGTGGCGTGGGGGATGAAGTGTGTTTCTTCCTCTATTTTCCAATTCCTTCACCTCTTATCCATCAAAGTAAGGATATGATATGATTTGGCTCTGCATCCCCACCCAAATCTCATCTTGTAACTCCCATCATTCCCACGTGTTGTAGGAGGGACTGGTGGAAGATGACTGAGTCATGGGGGCAGGTCTTTCCATACTGTTCTGGTGATAGTGAACAGGTCTCACAAGATCTGATGGTTTTAAAAATGGGAGTTTCTTTGCACAAGCTCTCTTTTTGCCTGCTGCCATCCACGTAAGATGTGACTTGCTCCTCCTTGCCCTTCTGCCATGATGGTGAGGCTTCCCCAGCCACACAGAGTCTTTCCTTTGTAAATTGCCCATTCTCTGCTATGTCTTTATTAGCAGCGTGAAAACGGACAAATACAGGATGTAATTTTCAGACTATTTTAAAGATAACAGCATCTCAGTCATAGAGCTCTTTTAAAATTAACTGTGAATACAAATAATTTTTCAGATGCTACAAACATATTAGTATGTTTGTGGAGAAGTTTGTTGTCATTGTTTAAGGCCCAGGTATAAGCGGGGCTTTGTTGAGATTAAGTCAGCTGATGAAGGCTCTTATTTTTACTTCCATCTTTTTTCACAAGAATAACACTTAGGGACAGTTTCCTTCTTAGGATGCTACGCTGAGAGCGTCTCCCAGGAGGGGAGCAAATGTTGTCCCTAGCTGATTCTGTATGGAAGTTCTTGACTTGGTCTGCTTGTGTTCCATTCTGCTACCCAAAGTCAAACCTAAAAATACAAATCTGAAATTATAGCCAGCACCAGGATATTAAAAAAAAACCAAGAACCAATAAAACCATTTCCACTTCTTTGATAGAAGAGAAAGTCATCCCCAAAGAGAGGATATGGATGCTTAGGTTTCAAAGAAAGGCCAAGAAAGGGTAACCCAGCAGAGCAGGGGGAAGGTTTTTTTTTTGGGTGGGGGGGTCGGTGGGGGGTGGAGTGCTGACTTCTCACACTTCTAAGAGGTTGCTAAGCAGGGCATCTTATGAAATGCCCGGCAATGGAAATCAGCCAAGTGTTCCCAGGGAGGGGGCCCTCTCCCTGTCCCGGACTCCCCTGGGAAAATAGATCTTAACAAAGCTCTTGATTATTTTGCCATGTCCATGATGTAGCATTTTTCCTGGAGTTGGAAAACAGCTGAGAACATTGAGCAAGTCCTTTTTGCTCCCAGATAATTCCTTTAGTTTGGTTACCACTTTTTTGAAACTAGGGACTGGCTCCAGCCTGTTCCTTACACGGATAGCACCTCTAATTTGGTTTCAGTTTGATTCATGCCAGGATCTAACTCACTATGGAGCTCAACTAAGAATTTTACAAACACTTTTTGATGCTAAGGATATGTGTCTCACAACCTAGACATCTGGACATAATGTCAAACAAATATTACCCAACACAAAAACCAGTTGGATCTGTTTGTGGTTACTTCAGCCCTGAGCAGTTCCTTCTTTAAAGGTTCTGACCTGATAAAGTAGTTTTGGGCCCCATCAGGCTGCTGACTAGGTGAGATAAAGCGATCCCTGAACCATTTGCTCTTTTTTTTTCAGACCTACACTCTGAAGCTGGATGGCCCAGCCCCTCCCCCAGCACAAAAACTTTGCGTGATCCTGTCTGTTGAGATGCTTTTCTGTGGGCCAGATTCTCCACAAAAGCAATGCAGGATTCGGATATGACGCTCGTTTGCTTGGAGATCCAGGTGGTATTTGGAAGCGGCTTGCACAATCGCATCCCCATAGGAACTTACCTCCCATGTGCTTTTGGGAAAGTTTCCCACTCAACTTCATCCACCCTAAATATAAGATAGAGGTCACAGTGGTTGATTCACCAGCATTTTCTAACCAAAGTTTCTTTACATGGTTTTTATATTACCCACAATCCTATTACGTCAATTACACTCACTATGCATACAAAGAATCATTAAACCTTTTTCATGCAAGATCTCATTTCCTTCTCATAACTGCCCTGTGAGCTGGGTATCACTGTTATTTTAGTGGGAATGGGTAGGGAAACTGAGGAAGAGTATGGTGTGTTAGCTTCCTCAAGAGCACACAGTTTATAAATAACAGAGCCACCACTAACCCAGGTCTGTCTGATCCCCAAATTCATGTTCTTAATTATGGCCCTAGGGTGTCTGTCAA
Source organism: Theropithecus gelada (assembly GCF_003255815.1). Classification (NCBI taxonomy): domain Eukaryota; kingdom Metazoa; phylum Chordata; class Mammalia; order Primates; family Cercopithecidae; genus Theropithecus; species Theropithecus gelada. The sequence goes on from NC_037676.1 coordinate 102,786,497, forward strand.
GTCAGGGTTAATGATAGAGAAAACAAACCCAAGTTTTATATAACTGATATGAGTTACGTGACATGAGAGGCTCACATGAATAGTTCTTATTCATCCCGAGATCCCTCTCTTGGGGTCATCTTTCTCCCTTTCCCAGGATGCTGGAGGGCACAGGACTCCAGCTGGAGGAGGTAACAGAGTGAAGGTGTAGCTTAAAGATGCAGAGCGGTGAGAAGGGAAGGGGAATGTAGAGGGTAGAAGGGTGATTCTTGGGGAAATTCAGGGAGTGAAGGCCTCTGAACTGCATAAAAAGGGTCAAAGACCATCAGCTGAGGGATCATCTTGGAGCAAAGCTGTTGGTGCTGCCAATATGACCAGTGCTTTGACTGTGAGTTCCAGAATGTCCAGCCACCAGCACCCAGACACCTGAGGGGGTTGTGATAGCAGAGTGGCCTGGTGGGCTTCATGGAGGGGGTTTCTCCGTCCTATATTGCCCTGGCCTTAGCAGTCTCGGAGAGGTTTATGCTTTTTGAGGGTAGATTAGACTCCCTAGCTCTGTTTCCACCCCTACCCTTCCAACAGAAACTCACAGAAACCTCTCCCACCCTTTCTGCTTTGACCACACAGCAAAGGACTCCCCAGAAACAGCCCGAGCTTGTTGCCAGTGAGGCTGAAGAGCAGAGCGCAGCAGGGTCTCAGATTACCCAGACTTCTTTCCCTCGTATCCTCATTCTGCGGGACATTTTTAGTGGCTTATAAGTTTTAGCATAAATAATTAAAACTAGGTTAGCCTTGTCAGAGATGAACAGATGCAGCATGAGCTATCATTCAGCCTTGGAGGGCATGTGGGTTTTGTGTTTCTTGCTGATTCATAAACGTTGGTGATGCGCAGGCCCCCATTCCAAGGGTCACATTCCTGTATCTGTTGCACAGGACTGTGAATTTTATCCCCTTTAACCAAGGAGCTACCTGGACCTGAGGCAAGCTGCCACTGCCAGTGTGCCCTGGGGCAGCTGTGAGCTGTAAACCCATGGGTCTGGGTTAATGTTTGCTGATGTTTTTACCTTACCTGATAGGTGGATGGAATTTGCCTAATGATTGTGTTTCCTTGAAAAGTTAATCAATGTCTAAGTGAGCCAGTCACAGACCACCTCAGAAGTACAGTGAGGTTGGACTCCCAGCACTTTTCCCCCAAGGTCATGTCCCTGGGGTCAGAGTGACAGGAAAGTTGCAGTGAGCAACAGATATGACCAGAGGGACCTGGGGGCTCTCTTAGTGGTGGGCTGCTGCACTCCTTGTGCAAAGCTCTGGAGTCCAGATGTAAGGGGCACACCCACAAGGCATAATGTGGCCTGGTCCACCAGCACTCCCAGCCATAGCCCTGCTTTCTTCGGGCCCCGTTATCACTTTAAATAGGGGACCTCTGTGGCCACGTCATCAGGCCTTTTCATCCTGGGGTTGTCAGCCAGAAGGGACCCCTTCCTTCCTGCAAACACATCTCAAGCATGTATGCTGTGCCGGATCTTTACGATACTGAGAGGAAGAAAGCGGATGAGATTCAGCCCTCAAGCTGCTAATAGTTGCGAGAAGAGAGGCGAAAAGGCAGTTGCAATCCAGGGCACTTCAGGGAGCTTCAGCAGGGATCCGGGGGCTGTGGAGAGCAAAGGTGCAGCCCCGAACACAACCTTGGGGATCGGGGAGGCCACTCAGAGGAGAATGATGAAGTCTGAGCAGGACCTGGAAGGCAGATAGGGAGCTATCAGCTTGGTGAATGTGGTAATCTCCAAAACATCTGCATCCTAATCACTGGAACCTATCAGTGTCACCATATGCGGCATACAGAACATTGCAGATGTGACTGAATTACGGGTTTTGAGGTAAGAGTTTGTCCTGGATTATCTGGGCAGCCCTGCATGTATCACCGGGGTCCTTAGAAGAGGGAGGCAGAGGAAGATTTGACCACAGAGGTAGAGAAGGCCTTGTGACCTCACTGACGGAGACTGGAGGGGTGTGCTTTGAAGCAGGAAGGGCTCACAAGCCTTGGAACACAAGTGGCCCCTAGAAACTGATGAAGGCAAGAAAACAGATTCCATCCTCAGAGCCTCCAGAAGGAGCCAGCCTGGCCATCCCCTTGACTTCAGCCCTGTGAAACTGGTTTCAGGCTTCTGGCCTCCAGACCCTGACCTACTAAATTTGTTTTTTGTTTTTGTTTTTGTTTTTGTTTTTGAGACAGAGTCTCACTCTGTCACCTAGGCTGGAGTGCAGAGGCACTATCTCAGCTCATTGCAACCTCTGCCTCCCCAGTTCAAGTGATTCTCCTACCTCAGTTTCCCAAGTAGCTGGGATTAAAAGCAGCTGCCACCACACCCCACTAATTTTTATATTTTTAGTAAAGATGAGGTTTCACCATGTTTGGCCAGGCTGGTTTCGAACTCTGACCTCAAGTGATCCACCAGCCTCGGCCTCCCAAAGTGCTAGGATTACAGGTGTGAGCCGCCACACCTGACCTGTTTTATTTTAAGCCACAAAGTCCGTGGAAATTTGTAACAGCAGCAATAGGAAACTGATCCAGTGGGGTGGGGCCAGGGGATGGGGGTGACCCAGGTGGAGGGAACGACGGAGCCACAGGCTGGGCATGACACATCTTGTTACCCATGCAATGTTGGGGTCAGAGAGTGGAGAGAGTGCTGTGGGGAGAGTGCAGGCTGAAGAGTTACCGAAGGTCAAAGTCCTGACTTATGAGCCAAGCCATCAATTTGGGATTTCTACTGAGGGCACCGGAAGTCATGAGGAGCATCTGAATGGTGAGTGAGGAAGATGTGTCTGGCCAGCACTGTGGGGCCCCAGTTAAGGAGTGGGCAAGTGGCATCACACTAGTCAGAGAGGCCCCAAGGGAGGCTGTCGCCACTATTCAATCCCGGATCTGTGACTCTAGAGCTCCACTAGAGTTCCAGGCTCTCCTCTGAAGTTCCAAGGACCTAGGGCAACCCCATTGCATTCCATAAACTGGAGTCGTTCTTGACTTGTATAGGGTTATCCAAGTTTGTTCTTTATGATCCTTGCCCACAAATGGCGCTGGTGAGGCCTGAATTTTTGAGATATAAAATTAGGCTGTTCAGGTGGATTTTTCCAACTGTAGCTTGTGTGACCAGAAAGAGGAACCTAAATAATTTGTGAGAGCAGCTGGGTCTGGGAGTGGCAGGCTGAAACTTGGGGCCTACGAAGTGAGTTCCCATGTCTTTACCGGCCCCACTCAGATATGAATCTATGGCTCAGGCTGTCTGGTTTTTGGACCCTTTATTCAGGTGCCAAGAGCCTAGCCAGCATGCAAGTTTTCTTGTACTCTTCTAGATGCCTGTAAATAGAACTTGCCACCAGGGCTACTAACCTAAATGCCTACTGGGGCAGCCAAAACACAATAGAGAGTGGCTGGACCTGAGAATCACTGGAGAGTTCTCATCCTGCCCAAAAGCATTTAAATCCGAATGTTCAAAAAATACATTTGAGGATCCCATTCAGCCTTCAGCCAATTTTGTAACCCTGGTGAGACTACACCCTTGTCAAAATCATCCTTCTCTCACAGCCTCATTAGGAGGCAGGTATTTTAAAAGGAAACCCCACGACTGTAGGATTTTTTTTGTTTTGTTTTGTTTTGTTTTTGAGACGGAGTCTCGCTCTGTCACCCAGGCTGGAGTGCAGTGGCTGGATCTCAGCTCACTGCAAGCTCCGCCTCCTGGGTTTAGGCCATTCTCCTGCCTCAGCCTCCCGAGTAGCTGGGACTACAGGCGCCTGCCACCTCGCCGTCTAATTTTTTGTATTTTTTAGTGGAGACGGGGTTTCACCGTGTTAGCCAGGATGGTCTCAATCTCCTGACCTCGTGATCCGCCTGTCTTGGCCTCCCAAAGTGCTGGGATTACAGGCTTGAGCCACGGCCCCCGGCCTTCTTTTTTTTTTTTTTTTTTTTTTAAGTTGATTTGTGGTATGGGGGTGGTTGACAAGGAGCAGCTGGTTGGGGCAGGTGTTAGCATTTTCCTGATGTACAGGTCAGAGCATTCTGACATCAGCTCTCACTCCTTGCCACCTCCAGCTGCACCAGCCAAGGTTTAGGCAACTTTTAAAGGACACTTTAATAATAAACTAAACCACTTAGAAATCATTGGTTCAATACATGAACTTAAGGCTGGGATATGTGACCAAGGAGAAAAGCATTTGAGAAAACAGGCTTTTTCTCTGAGGCAATGGTATTGTGGTAGCCCTTCAATCATAGATAAAAGACAGGGAAAGCTTCATAACAGGATGCCCTTATTTAACCAAATGTCTGGGGGTGCTCTCAGCCCAGTGATTGGACTCATGATAAAGTTTTAGGCAAGCTCACTTACAGGAGTAAGGGAAATAGGTGGTGAGGGAAGGTGATGACAATGAAGTAAATTAGCAAAGACCGAGAGGCTTGAAGACCAAAATTTATGGCTTCTGTTTATAGTTTTGGCATCTTCAGTCTGGCAAAAAGTCAGTAGATAAATTAAAATGTAATTCTAAAAACAAAATCCATTAAAACTGTAAAGAAAGCAGGAAGGAAGAGCAGGGGGAAAAGAAAAGATTAGACAAACTAAAAAATAATAAATAACTATATCAACAACTATATTAAATGTAAATTGACTAAAACACTACAGTTAAAAGTCAAGGATTATCAGATTGGGAAAAAAATCAAGACCCAATTTTATGCTATCTACAAGCACAGAACAAATATAAAGTCAGAAATGGGTTATAAATGTAAGGGTGGAAAAAGAGATATTACCTAAATTATTTTATAAAGTAGAATAGGAGAGAATACTTCCCAATGCATTTTACGAGATCATCCAAACCCAAAGAAGGCTGATACCTGATACCTAAACCAAAGAAGGCTATTATAATAAAAGTAAATTACACACTAATATTTTTAATGAATATGGATATATAAAATTCTTAACTAACTACTAGCAAGTTGAATCTCAAAAGTAAAAAGACAACTCCATTAAACATGGGCAAAAGATGTGAACAGATACTTCACAAAGGAAGACATAATATCAGCTAATAAGCATGTGACAAAGTGCTCAATGCCATTAATCATCAGAGAAATATTAATTAAAATCATAATAAGATACCACTACATACCTACCTGAGAGGCTGAGATTAAGAAGACTGAAAAACTAAATGTTGGAAGGATGTCATGCAACCAGGACTCTCACACACATCTTTAGTAGGAGTGTAAAATGCCAAAACCGCTTTTGAAAAAATGTCAGTCAGTTTCTTATAAAACTAAACATATGCATACCCTACAACTCAGCAATTCTACTCCTAAGTATTTATGTAAGAGACATAGAAACCTATAACCTCAAAAACGTTGCACAAGTTCACGGCAGCAGCTTCATTAATAATAACAAAAAAGGAGAGACAACCCAAATGTCCATCAACAAGAGAATTGGAGCACGAACTATGCTATAGTCATATAAATGAAATAACATCAATAAGAAAGAGGAATTAACTACTTTTTTTTGAGACAGGGTCTGGCTTATTCACTCAGACTGGAATGCAGTGGTTCAATCACAGCTCATAGCAGCCTCAACCTCCCAGGGTCAAGTGATCCTCCCACCTCAGCCTCCTGAGTAGCTGGAATTATAGGCATGCACCACCATGCCCCCAGCTAGTGTATATATATATACACATATATATATATGTATTTGTGTATGTGTATGTGTGTGTATATATATATACACACACACATACATAGTAGCGACAAGTTTTTGCCATGTTGCCCAGGCTGGTCTTGAACTCCTGGGCTCAAGCAATCAGCCTACCTTGGCCTCCCAAAGTGCTGAGATTACAGGCATAAGTCACTGTGCCTGACCTGAAATGAACTACTTTTTAAAAACTTTTCTTGAGAAGAATAAAACATTAAAATACTATTTTATTCAGTGACAAAATCACAAAAGAGTAGATACTGAACAAGGTCATTTATATGAAATTCTAGAATAGGCAAACCTAATCATTTAAGGTAGAAAAAAAGTCAGAACAGTGTTCTGGAAGTGGGAATAGGGATTTAGGTATTTGGGAATGCTTTCAGGTAATGGAAATATTCTGTATCAGTTGAGGATTTGGGTTACACAGGTACGTGAATTTGTCAAATCACATTGAATAGACTTATGATTTGTGCATTTGAGGTCTTGTAATTTATTTATTTATTTTTATTTTTGGAGGCGGAGTCTTGCTCTGTCACCCAGGCTGGAGTGCAGTGGTGTAGTCTCGGCTCACTTCAACTCCACCTCCCGGGTTCAAGCAATTCTCCTGCCTCAGCCTCCCGAGTAGCTGGGATGACAGGCACCTGCCACCATGCCCGGCTAATTTTTTGTATTTTTAGTAGAGATGGGGTTTCACCGTGTTAGCCAGGATGGTCACGATCTCCTGACCTCGTGATCCACCTGCCTTGGCCTCCCAAAGTGTAGGTATTACAGGCGTGAGCCACCACGCCTGGCTGAGGTTTTATAATTTTTTAAAAAAGAACTGCTGGGCCCAGCACTTTGGGAGGCTGAGGTGGGTGGATCACTTGAGCTTAGGAGTTTGAGACCAGCCTGGGCAACTTAAGGAGACACATCTCTACCCACCCCAAAGAAACTTAGCCAGGTATGGTGGCATGGGCCTGTGGTCCTGGCTACTTAGAAGGCTGAAGTGGGAGTATTGCTTGAGGCCAGGAAGTTGAGGCTGCCGTGAGCCGTGATTGCACCACTGCACGCCAGCCTAGGTGACAGAGCAAGACTCCATCTTAAATAAATAAATAACAAAATTAAAAAATACAAAACAACCATTCACAAACATTGAACTTTAGATAATGATGTGCATGCTAAAGTGTTTATGGGTCCAGGATACTGAGGTCTTCCACTCACTTAGAAATGCATCAGAAATTAGGATGGAAGGATGTTTGGATAGATGGTTGGATAGACAAAGGATAAAGCAAATACTGTAGTGAAATGTTAACAAATGTACAATCTAGAGATAAGGCATATGCATGATTGCTGTATAATTCAACTTTTCTGTATGTTTTGAAATTTTTCATAGTAAAATGTTGGGGAAAAGGAATAAAAAATGTGGTTAGGTGGGAAGAAAAATGAAGAGACAGTTTTAGAATATATAAGAAACCAAAGGAATATATGAGCAAAGTGAGGCATATTGAGAGGTCTAGGACACAGTTTCCAAATCTGCCTGTTCCCCAAAATATCCTGGAGAGCCTTTCAAAAATATGGATACCTCAGTTCTACTCGTAGAAGTCCTGATTAAGTAGATCTGGGATGGATCTGGGAATCATTTTTAAAAGCTCACTAGTTGATGATCATCCATATTGGTCGTTGGTCTAACAGGCCACACATAGTTGCTTTTCTCTACAAGGAGTATCATGAAAGATACTATGCACAAGCAAAATCAATTGATATTTTCATTTTTAATAATCTCTCTTCCCCGGGCTAAACTTACACTTTAAGGACAGTGCAACATTGAGCAATTAGTAGCAACACATTTCAGCTCATTGTCACTCCAAGTGTAATAGAGTTGGGCTGTCAAAAGCTAGCCCTCCTCATTCACTCACTCAGAGGAGTAGTGGTGATGCCACTGTCAGTTAAGACTACTGGGTGATGCTGAAGAGACTGTGTCAGATGGTAGATAAGATGGGTCCCAGCACGTCAGACCTTAATCCTACAGAGAGCTGGCATGTGAGAGAGGTCAGGCTGTCTCCTCATTGCCCCGACACTGTGTCAAGCTAACTCCCACCACTGTGTAGTTTCCCCCGGCTGAGGTCCCTCTCCACTCCTCCCCACCTCTCCCAAACCTTCACACTCTTCAAGGGCTCCCTTTTCGTTAAGAATCCCCCAACTCCCACTGGGCAGAAGCTTATTGTATTGATAACCAGCACAATGCCTAGTCTGAATAATTCCTTTAAAAAAACATAAATTGGCCAGGTGCAGTGGCTCACACCTGTAATTCTAGCACTTTGGGAAGCTGAGGCAGATGGATAGCTTAAGGCCAGGAGTTCAAGACCAGCTGGCCAACATGGTGAAACCCCGTCTCCACTAAAAATACAAAAAAATTAGCCAGGCGTGGTGGCATGCACCTGTAATCTCAGCTACTTGGGAGGCTGAGACATGAGAATTGCTTGAATCCGAGAGGCAGAGGTTGCAGTGAACTGAGATTGTACTACTGCACTCCAGTCTGGGCAACAGAGTGAGACTCTCTCTCAAAAAACAAAAAACAAAAAACTAACTAATTGCTATTCTATCACATTCATACTTCCTGTTCCTGTGCAAGATATGGGAGGTGTGGTGAACATTTGTGATTGATTTTGGCTGCCCTGCATCTGAACCCCTTCCTATGTTTGTGAAATTCTGTGCCTCATGCATGGGTGCCCACCTCCCCCTAAAAACCAGAAACTTCCAGATACTCCATTTCCAGCTTCCCTTGCAGCTAGGATGTGGGCATGTGGCTCAGGACTCTGGTCCCAGACTTAGAGTTGACAACTAATGATTAAAAAGACAGGGATTGTAGAGAATCTGCTCAAGTTTCAGTGGCAGCCAGGGCAGAGGCTGTGGTGTGCAGAGTCCAGTGCCAGGGTGTGGGTGGTGCAAACCCTGGAGTCCTGGATCTTGCTGTGATGACAATGGGGTTATTCCTTATTCCTGTACTTATTCCTGCAGTGTTACCCAGTGGTGCTTCCTGCTGTACAGCCTCTCATAGTTTCTGCCTTTTTCTGAGCCTAGTTCCTCAACCTTTCAGTTACATATTTACTACTAAATTTCTTTTCATTTCAAGTCAGGTAAAGTTGCTTGCAACTGAGTACTCTATGACAAGTAGATTTCAACTATAGAAGTATGGAAGATACTGAAAAATTGAATATTTAGGATTCAAAGTAAGGCTCAGAATCTGAGCCTTTGAGGCCAGCGGCTGTTCTGCATAGCTTTTGTAGGCCAGCAGAGAGGCTGGCCTGTAGTGAATGCTTGGTAAATGCTTGTTGATTGATTGAGACATAAATGAAGGTGATTTGCTTTTCATGAGCATGAATGAGCATGATCCTCATGGGCCAATCATTTGCACTTCTTCCCATGCTTGTGTTATGTGCATTTCCCAGATCCAGCAAGACACCCTTCATTTTTGGTTGTTAGAGCATTGTCCGAGGGCTATTTCAGCCTTTCCTGATTTCCTTTTGGACTTTGACTTATGAGAAAATTGTATCCAGAGGATTTAAGTTTTCTCCAGGCCACATTCAAATACCTACTCTTCTTTTAAACTGAGTGATCCCAGGCCCCAGTCAGACCCTGTAAGAGGCTCAAAAATCCAGGAGTCCAGAGAAGCAAGGTCAGCTCATTTCCAGCAAGTTCCTTGGTTAGGCACCTCCCCCTCACCTTGAGTAAGTGAGAGAGGCCATCCCAGTCACTGACTCCCACATCATTCTGCTGGAAACTGGGAGGACTTGAGGGACAGCTGTAGACAGAAGCCATACATGATGCCTCCAAGCAGGCCCACAGGGCATTGCCAAATAGGCTGTTTGTTGAGTAAGACCTGGCCATGACCTTTGCCATGGGATAGCCTCTCCCCGTGACATTTATGAGGACCAGAGTCCTTGTGGGAGTTTACCAGCCACACCAGAAGTATACCAAGGACAGCTGATATAACTCTAATGCTAGAGAACAATAGCCAAAACTGCCCACAGAAGTTCTGTCTGGCCATGTCATTATTAAAGGCCCTCAAGGTTGACTTCATTCGCTTACCAGTGTAGGCTCTTTCTCAGAAAACTCATCTGTGCTGATGTCTGCCTTTCCTGAGTCATACCAAGGGTGTCCCTGCCTAGCCGAGAATCTATGAACAGTGAACATGAATGAAACAGCTTCTTCTGCCTCCAGAAACCACTGGAGGAGCCATGTGGCTGGGTGATAACTAAAGTGTCTGTCTCCTCTTCTCTTTCCTTTTGTTGATACAGCCTGGACCCACGCCTTCATCAATCTACTGTCAGGAATAGATTGTGCACTTTCTGTGTCCCAGTGGGTGGCCCCCCAAAATAGAGCAGACAATGCCTGGCCTGCAAGGGTACTGGTTTAGTTCAACAAATATCCATAGAATGCCCACTTAGGCAAAATGGCATAGGGTACATTGCCAAAATCAGGGTTGACTCAGCCTGGAGCCATGAAGTGGGTCCAACAGGTCTCTGAACTGAGGCGGGAGGCCCCAGGACCCCAAGGTATGCTGCAAGGCCCTTGATGACAGCATCTTGTGCCTAACACCTGACCACATCTGAGCCACTAGAGACAGTACCTGATAAGGATGCAGATGCCTGGGCCCTGCCTTCCAAAGTTCTTGTTCAGTAGGTCTGGGGAAGGCCAGCAATCTTCATTTTAACAAGCACCACTGATGGTTCTGATGCAGGTGGTCCAAGGACCACACCTGGAGAAACTTCCACCTCTAGGGGCAGCTAGGGTAAAAATTTCACCCAAACCTCCTACAGTCACAATATATTCCCCCCAACAAAGGAAGCAGTAACTTTTGGCCACAGCCCCTAGAGATGGGATTCGCCTGGGGTTTCTACACTGTCTTCTGTCCAAGGACAAAGTGTGCCTTACCCCACAACTGCTTTGTGGTTAAAAGCTTCTATTGAGGGATGGTTTATTTACTTCTAGCCCTATGAAGCAATATAGCGGAGTTTTTGTTCCCTTTGAATCCCAGAGTGGAGGACTCTGCTTAAGTACTACCCACCTGGGTCTGGTAAAAGCTACCCCAAACCAATGGTCCTGAACAAGTAATATGGTTTGACTGTTCCCCTCCCTACCTCCAAATCTCATCATGAATTGTAGTTCCTATAATCCCCAAGTGTTGCAGGAGGGACCTGGTGGGAGGTAATTGAATCATGGGGGTGGTTACCCTCATGTTGTTCTCATGATAGTGAGTGAGTTCTCACAAGATCTGACGGTTTTATAAGGGGTTTTCCCCCTTTTGCTTGGCACTTCTTGCTGTCACCATGTAAAGAAGGACATGTTTGCTTCCCCTTGTGCCATGATTGTAAGCTTCCTGAGGCCTCCCAAGCCATGCAGAACTGATAGTCAATTAAACCTCTTTCCTTTAGAAATTACCCAGTCTCAGATGTCTCTTTATTAGCGGTGTGAGAATGGGTTAACACAATGAGATAGAACTTAAATCCCCTGCAGGCTTATCAGAGGAGGCCCCATGGAAGACCATGGACCTTGAACAAGGTGCAGGTAAGCCTAGACAAAATGCAATGGATCAGGGATTTCAGGCGGGGAAACCAGCGGGAAGGAAGCGGGGCAGGTGGAAGTGGCCCTCAGTTCCTGTGTGGGCTCTGGCAACAGGAAGCACACAGAAGTCTTCCCTGCTGGTAGGGAGAGAAAGGAGCAGTAGAAGGGGTCCTGAGCTGGAAGGACCAGCAGCCACTGCAGACTGCTGATGGAGGCAGTGCCAGGGAGGAAGAGGGCAGTGCCTAATGGTGTCCAGGCCTTGGCATGCAGGATGCAGTCCAGGCACTGGTACCTGGGAGAGTTAAAACTGGGAGAAGGGGAGACAGCAGGGGGTTCTCACAAGGAATTTGGAGCAGAGGCCCAGGCAGGGGGCCATCAAGGTGGAGAGGACTGAACCTGGAAATGGAAGCTTTCCAAGTCACACATTGAAGAGTATCAGCAAGATCTTAAGCCCTGGAACAGTGATGGATGGCATCAGGACAAACTGAGGTCAGTGAGTGTGTTAGCAGCAGAATACCCAGCTCCAAATGGCACAAACTCCATCTGGGATGGAGAATCTAGCAGAAGACCTAGGAAGAATTTGAAGAGGACTCAGAGGTGAATTAGGGATGCTTGTAGCTTTTGTGTGGGCAGTGCATTACCGGGGTGTAGTAGTCCCCATTGAAGGCCCAAGATTCTGCCTCTAAGGCTGTAACTCTGCTGAATCCAGCTCCTGAGAGGCTATCCAGAGCAGGCAGGAGGTCAGCCGTCAGTCTGTGGGCCTGGTTTTAGAGTCAAAGTGAATTTCCAGTGGGGAAGACCAAAGCTAAAGTCCATCCCCCAGAGGATGAGAGAAAAGAAGCCTGCAGCTCAGGCAGCTCAGGGAGTCTGTGGCAGCAAATGAACTCTGGACCTTGAAGTGGGGAGAGCGAGTCCTATTACCTCACCACAGTGCTCAGATCAGCTCAGAAACCAGGTGGGCACACAGCTGTGACAGGTGGGAGATGATTCCATTGGTACCTGGAATACCAGATTCATGCTGGGAAGTAGGATGGATGTGGCGGTTTGCAAAAGGCTTTGTCTTCTAAATTGAGGACACTGGATCACACCCCAAGAGAAAGGGGAGCTCCAATGGAAAAGCCATCTGCACCATGATGCTGCCTGTTACTCGACTGAGCGTTCCTGCTGCCCAGAAGCTCCTGTTGTCCTCCCAACTGATGGGATGCTCTTGGACAGTGATGCCAGCTGGAATTAAGATTGGGTTTCCAAGGCCACTGTGACCAGCATGATTAATGTGAGTATTGCCAGGTCTTCTCCTCCCTATAGGCCCTGTCAACATGGTTGTCCCCATAGCCCTGAGCCCAGCTTTTCCTGGTTTTCTGCCTCCTTTAGCAATCCCTACTGCTAGGGCTCCAATATGCCTCAGCCAGAAAGCTGTCATCTCTTTCCTGGGAACATTCCTTAAGAAAGAACCATCATGGGGTTGGATGGAACTAAACTTGCAAAGAAGGTGATGTGTAGCCAGGTTGGAGTGTGGAGTGTGGGGTCAAAGATGATGGCATTCTGTGTGGGGATGCAGTGGTAGGAATGGAAGTGAGGAGGAAGAAATGAATTCAGGGGGCAGCGTGACAGAAAACACAGACTTTGGTGACTACGTGTGAGCAGCTGTAAACTGATAAGAAGAAAAGATGTCTCCAGCATGTTTGGGTTAGTGTCATCAACCCATGGGTCCTGCCCACAGCAAGACTTGGTTGGCCCAGCCACAACCCCCTGTCTAGCAATGTGGAGATAGATGCCTTCAACAGAAAGGGCTGGAAATCCCACATGACAGCTGAGCTCTGTTCTGCCTTTGACAGAGTCTGATGCGACATGGAACATCTCAGGGAAGTGCCTTGCTGGCTTCGCCCACCTGGAGCCTCAAGTGAAGTCTCAGGTGGGAGATGTTGATTTGAGAGGCCTGGGTATAAAAGTAATCCCAAGAAATCACACGATAGAATAATTTATCTAAGGCACAAAGAGGGAGAAAAACAAGAACAGAGCCCCTTAGCAGGGCACTCACAATAAGAAGAATTAGGAAAAGAAAAGGGAACCTGGGGTGACACAAAACTGGGGGAGTCTGTTATCACAAGGTAGACGGCTACCTCTAGTTGGACAAATTTCCATGGACCACCATGCAATTTCTGGAGATGCCACCTTTGATCCCCTCTTCTCCCTTTGCTCCTCCCCCATCTCCACACCCAAAGTGCACATTATTCAGTTGTCTGCCCCTAAATCAACTTGACTTCTGTTGTTCCTTGGCAGATTCGAAGACCAGCCTTCATTGGAGTTGGGGTGGAAGCTACACACTTGTATCAAAGGTTGTAATCCCAAGTCTGGTCCTGTTTTCTGCGAACAATATAATTGTAAACACATTGAATGTGCCTGAATGGGATTCACATAACCTATTCAAAGGTTAATATCACAAGACTGATAGTGAGCTGGAAGCTCTGAAATGTATTTGTGCTCAGGGAAGATATTTGCTAATGTTTGGCTTTTATTTCCCCTGGAACTTGTACACGTCAGTGAGGCCTGGAGATAATGAATAACAGCATGGACAATAAATTTTAAAACAAACAAAATAAAAACTCAAAGAACATTAATGTAGACCACTGCTAGGATATGATGTGTGTTACAAGAGAGCAATGATTACTCCTTGGTGAGCAGATTCTATTATCTGCTTCTTAGGAGCAGTAGGTGGCTGCCTCTTGATTGTATTAGTCCTGGAGTTATAAAAACCTCAATCCTTTGCATTGCAAGAGTGACACATGGGGCGAGTAGGCAGGTAAGAGAAGGAGCAATTGGAGGAAGAGTAATGGGATCTGTGGCAGGGACTGTTGGCTTTCCACTAAAACCCATTCTCTCCTTTTTGCCGGGCAAGAGCTAGGCAGTATTTACCAGCCCCTCTTGCATTTGGGGTGGCCACAAACTGAATTCTGGCCAGTGGAGTGAGGGGCTTCTGAGACAGCAGGCTGCCCCTTCCACACTCCTGTTCCCCTTGCAGTAGCTCAAAGCCCCTGGATGTTGATGGAATCATGGCTGGAAAAAGCCTGGGTCCCTGAGTCACCACACAGCACAGAGCCAGCTGCTGCCCTGGAGCCTCTACGCAAGAAGGTGGTCTAGAAATACACTTCCATATTTCAGCCAGCATGCCTTGGGATCTTTTTTTAATGGTGGTTCAGCCTACCCTAACTAAAGTAGGGCCCACTCAGCACGCCCCACTCAGCGATTCTGGAATGGGAGCAGGGTCCACCGAAACTCTGCTTTTCAGAGAGCTCACACCCTAGGGGAGAAAAGGTGAGGACACTGGAGCTGCCAGTCAAGACCCAGGATGCCAAAATTAGGGCCCCTAAACACAGCAGGGAGGGTGAGTTATCCTCTTGTGAGGTGGGAGGAGGGTCCCCGTGAGCAGGGCTCTTCTTGAGCCACACCTGGGTCATGAGAAGGAGAGATGCTGAGTGTGACGTGTCATTCAAAATGGTGTCTGGAAACTTGAGTTTGTTTCTTCAGTGGAGGGCAGCACAGGTTAATCAGACAAACCAGCCATCAACAGGCTTCCTTTGAGGAGCTTGGTAAGAATGGAAAACCCGGGGCTGACAGGCTTACAGCGCTTACAGAGCAGCACAGTATCAGGGGCCCAAGGCACCAGGAGCTCCTCTGGAAACTGGCAGGAACTGCTGGGGCAAAGCTGAGGTGACGGTACCCCTGGTGATGGGACGGCAGAGACCCTCCATGGTATAGGGAGTGGCGAGACCCCAAGGGACAGTGTGCAAGGACTCTGATGGCAGCAACAGACTCCTCTAGGAGCTGATGAGAAAGGCCTGGAAACCCAAGACTCGCCCCTGAGGTTCAACTCCTACCCTGATCATCTCCTCCAAGATTCTGTGACCTGGGGAAGTCAATAGTACATTTCAACACATGTGAAGTCAGCATGTGAATGACATTCCAATGCTGCTCGTGGGGTCACCCCTGCAAAGATGAACTCAGTGGAAAGACCTTGCCAAACCGGAAGGAAAACAAGATACTTTTCTCCAAAATACTCGTTCAATAAATATTTACTTAGGCTTTACAAAGACAAATAAGACTTGCCCCGCTTGTTAGAGGTATGCATGTCGAGAAAAGGAAGGGGCGATTCAATAAGAAAAACGCATTCAGGGAAGAGAAAGAAGGAAAACATATAAAAATTCAGGTCATATTAGAATAATGTATATTACAATGAGTTTGACTATATTTCAGAAATTTCCCAAAATATTCCTTTCAAATTTGATTGACATTCTAAACTATTTAGCTTGATATAAATGAGATCTTTGTGCACCCTCAGCAGGAACTGCATCTTAGCTGGTTTTAAATCTCAACAATCACTTTCCTGCCTTGGAAAAGGTATGAACCAGGCCACTTATGTAGAATCCAGGTGGGTTTGAGAGCAGCTTCAGCTGAATGGAGAATGACAGGGAGGCTGAGGAACGGAGGGAGGGGACCCTGGGCTGTCACACCCCGGGGACTTAGGAAGGCTCTTGTTCTTGCTGGAAGGGTTGCAAATCCCTAAACCAAGTAATCCCGTTAAAACATGAAACATCCAGAGTAAAATTAAGTTTAAAATACTATTTGCAAAGTCAAACATGGTCTTACCATGGGATCCAGGCATCACACTCTTTGGTATTTACCGAAATGTGTTGGAAACTTCCATATAAATACCTGCACACAGGCCGGGCACGGTGGCTCACACGTGTAATCCCAGCACTTTGGGAGGCTGAAGTGGGCTGATCACCTGAGGTCGGGAGTTCGAGACCAGCCTGACCAACATGGAGAAACCCTATCTCTGCTAAAAATACAAAATTAACTGGGCGTGGTGGCACATGCCTGTAATACCAGCTACTTGGGAGGCTGAAGCAGGAGAATCACTTGAACCCAGGAGGCAGAGGTTGCGGTGAGCTGAGATTGTGCCATTGCACTCCAGCCTGGGCAACAAGAGTGAAACTCTGTCTCATAAAATAAATAAATAAATAAATAAAAATAAACCTGCACACAGGCCAGGCGGGGTGGCTCACCCTGTAATCCCAGCACTTTGGGAGGCCGAGGTGGGTGGGGTGGATCACGAGGTTGAGAGATCGAGACCATCTTGGCCAAGATGGTGAAACCCCATCTCTACTAAAAATACAAAATTTGCTGGGCGTGGTAGCACGCACCTGCAATCCCAGCTACTCAGGAGGCTGAGACAGGAGAATCGCTTGAACCAGGGAGTCGGAGGTTGTGGTGAGCCGAGATCGCGCCACCGCACTCCAGCCTGGCGACAGAGTGAGACTCCGTCTCAACAACAACAAAAAACCTGCACACGAATGTTCACGGTAGCTTTATTCATACTTGCCAAAACCTGGAAGCAACCAAGATGTGCTTCAATAGGTGAATGGGTAAATAAATTGTGGTACATTCAGACAATGCAATATTATTTGGTGATTAAAAAAAAGAAATGAGTTAAAATCTTGAATTTCTTTTTTTTTCCTAATGAGCTATGAAGCCACAGAAAGACTTTAAATACATATTGTTAAGTGAAAGAAGCCCACCTGCAAGCTACAGCTATACATAACTGTATGATATTCTAGAAAAAGCAAAACTATAGAAACAGTGAAAACATCAGTGATTGCCAGGGGTTAAGAGGGAAGGATGAAAAGGTAGAGGACAGAGGATTTTAAGGCCGGTGAAACAATTCCATATCATACCAGAATGGTGGATATGTGAGCTGGGGTTCAGAAAACAATACCCCCAAATGAACGCCTCAGAAGCAAAAGTTTCCCCTGCCCTCCCATCCCTGACCTCATTCTCCCCCGAGGTCAGCCATAGAAATCAGAAGTCCTTTTTCCCAAGGTGGGTCATAGAAACTTTCAAACCCCTTTTCCCCAAAGCCAGTCATAAAACCTAAAAATGTTACTCTAACTTCCACCCCCCAACCACCCTTCCGTGTGCAAATGTGTCATAAGGAAGTCATCTGACCCGCCTTGTTTGGTGGTAGGTCATGAGACCCCCATTCCAGAGAGGGCCCTGCCCCGTGCCCAGGAGGAAGCAATGCTGCCCAGAGAGGCCACGAGGAATCTAGACAGGGCTTGTGGGGGGCCCTACTCCCTCTATGGGGGTTAGATCATTCCCTTTTTTGTCCAATCACATTTCTACATATTTTATTGTGCCTAAGCATAGAAGTGGGCAGTGTCCCCTGCATCTCTGGGTCTTCATTCTGAAGGCTCCCCTGTCATGTAAAACTATGACCAAATAGATGTGTGTGCCTTTTCTCCTATTCGTCTGCCTTTTGTCAGTTAATTTTCAGTGAAACTTCAAAGGGTGAAGGGGAAGTTTTCCTTGGCCCCTACACACGTCATTACAAGCCCATAGAGTGTACAATACCAAGAGTGAACCTTAGTGCAAGCCAGGGACATTAGTCAGTAATAATGTTCCATGCTGACGCACAAATGAAAGTTATTTTATTTGTGTGAATAGGAGAGCTGACATGGTCTGTATTGATGCCTCCTGGGCAGGGAGGTGGTGGGCACGGCCCAAGAATTCTGACCTGCCAGCGGCCAGGCAAGTCTGCGTCCTGGAGCTTGACCAATTCAGCTGCCCAAGTTCTGGCCATGGGTCTGCAGCCCCCTGGCCTTTGCCTGCAAAAGCAGGAGGTGAATGAGAGAGAAGCAGGACTCACACAGGAGGCAGGAGGAAGCCACCGGGAAGCTCACTGGCTCCAGGGGCAACAGATCTGGGATGGGGTCCCAGTTCTCTCCTTCCTCATCCTTGAAATGGGCAACAATAGTACTTACTTCATTAGAGGTTCTTGGAGCACAGTCCCTGGCACACTGAAAAAGTTACCAATTCATTGTTCTTAATATATAATGTCTTCCTCATGGGTTTTTGGGAAGGGATAAATCATAGGTGAGAAAATATATACAAAAACCTGACCGAGGGAAAACCTAGCTTACACGCAAGAAGCGGCAGCTTGGTGAGCACACTGCTATGTTGTATTGTGCACAGTCAGGACATAGCCAAGGACTGATATAGGCGCTCCCGTAACCCATGTATGGATTCCTGTTAGGCTGTGTTCACGAAGGTTGCGATTCTAATTTTTTAAAATCTGTGGATAAAACAGCTACCAGAAAATCCCGTTTGGTTTTGCATGTTGTTCTTTGGCTTTGGTGGGCAGCAATCATGTCAGTTGCATTTCCCAAGCTAGAGCTCTGAGGCTTAGTCATCCCCCTCCCTGGCTGGCTTCCATGCTGTCTGCAGTGGGAGCATCTTTTATGAGATGACTGGAGGGGACTTCATAGCTGTGCCGCCTGGGCTGCTGGTACTGCCAGGACTGCAGGAGAGGGATGGTTGCTATTAATCCTCACAACAGGAGGGCCCAGTGGGCTGTCACAGCCCAGGCGGGGAATCACAGGCCTCCCTGGGTGACCAGCTGTCCTGGCTGCTACCAGATTCAGACTCCAGCCGGCTTTCCCTGGGGGCAGAGATGATCTTGATCTCTGGGCAGCTAGGCTTGGTTTCCTTGATATTTGTGGCTCTGCATTGTTGGGGCACAGGATGCAGAGCTGGGGATAGCTGAGCTTAAACTCCTGCTGCTATGGAGGGCTGCCTCCTTGCCCTGAAAGCCCTGGGAGCCCATTTAAAAATACAGGTCCAAGGAGTGATAACATGAGGGGCAGCACCTCTGGCCCCTGATAGGGAAACCTGTCCAGTGGTACGTGCACAAGCAACATCTCCAGGCATTCCTTCCAGACAAGGCAAGAGGCCCCCAGGTGAGATATGTTAGCTACACCCTGGTTTGGTCTGTACTGCAAATATGTACCCAGTGATGGGGCCATTAGATATTTGGCTCCTATGTTGCTGTGATGAAATTTACAAAGAATATTCATGGGGAAAACAGCTCCCATCCATGGGCAGCAAGGAATGTTGTCCAAGATTTACCTGGACAGGTAAGACTAAGGTCTCATCCCATCTCCAGCAGTTCTGTGACTTTTTACTGAACATAGGGAGGCAAGAAGGGAAATAAGCCTTAGTTAGCCTTGGGGAGAACCAAGCCAGGTCTATTTAGGCTTACCACCTTCACTGAACTGCCCTCCACTGGAGGCTGTGCTAGGAACTGCAGGACATGAGCTCAACATCAAAATAGTAAAAATAGTGGCAAATGTTTAGGAGTGTTCACAACATATCAGGTGCCACAGCAACCTCTGCAGGAGAGGTGAGCAGGGCTAATATTTAGCAGGTGCACCCTTGTACTGGCTGCCTGCCATTTAATAGGTTAGTGCCTCAGCTGGTTATTGAATATTTTCACCATCGGCCTTGGGTCCTAGGATTGGTTCCCATTTTACTGATTAGGAAATCGAGGTTAAGAGAGGGTAGCCGACTTGCCTGAGATCACACAGTCTCGTGTGTGGCAGAGCCTTGGATTCCAAGCCAGGCTGTCTGATCCCAGATCTTCACAGCTGGCCTGCACCTCCACGGCACCCCGGCCTTCCCCCTGGAGCACTGGCCAGTGAAACAAACATGCGCTGGAGAAATGCCTGGGTGAGTGTGCTGTCTTCCTTGCACAGAGACGGGCCTCTTGCAACCCCTACTTTCCTACTGTGGCTGGGGTGAGGTGGCGGGTAGAAGGGCATGGGTTGTAGCTCACTGTCTTCTTCAGGAGTCCCACACTGGGTAGGAGCACCAGCTCTTCAACAAGAGAAGACCATTAGGCTTCAGGAGGGAGAGGGAGTTTATTTGGGAAGGAGAGGACCAAGAGAAATGAGGCACAAGCGAGATCGGCCCTAAGGCTTGTCCTGAAAAAAGAACATCATCTTCTTCTAAGGTCCTGAGGGTGGGATTTATCTGACACATTCTTCCACATGCTTATTGCAAGATGAGCATTGTGTTAAGTGCTTTGCATGCATTATCTCATTTAAACCAAAAGCAACCCGGTGTGACTGAGTGACTATATGATGTCCATGTTACAGATGAGGAAAGGGAGGCTGACAGAACTTCAAGGACACACCACTTGTGAGTGGCAGAGCTAGGATGCAAACCAGACCTGACTGCTGTTAAAGCTTGTGATGTCTGTCGTCATTCTTCTGTACTGTCCCCTCATAGGAAGTTCAAAAACAGAGAGGGTGGGATTTGGTGTTTGGCTTTTGTTTAAATTTATGTTTTTATAGATATATTTCCTTGGCACATGCTATGAACCAGGAGCATCCATTTGTTATTTAACTGATTTATTAAGCCTTTTTAGGGGCCAGCCCAGGTTCTGGGCACACACTGGGGAAGGAGAGCTGCTGCGGTCCCTAACTCATGCCTCTTGCGGCAGTGAGTGGGTGAGAAGAAGGAGGAGGGGAGGAGGTGGTGAGAAGTCTGCTTCATATTATTCAGAGTTTCCTGTGAGCCAGGCACTGTGCTTGGTGCTAAGTGATTATATCATTTAGCCCTCCCAATAGACCCTCAGGTAGACACTCTTATTTCCACTTTTTTCCATTTATAGATGGGGAAATTAAGACTTAAGAAACTTAGGTAATCTACCCAAAGTCTTATAGCCAATACATGGTAAAGCTGAGATTTGAACTCAAGTATCTGACTCCAAAGCCTGAGTTTTTTCACTTTCTCTCTCTTGCGCTCTTTTTTTTTTTTTTTTTTTTTGAGACAGGGTCTCACTCTGTCACCCAGGCTGGAGTGCAGTGGTGTGGTCATAACTCACTGTAACCTCAAACTCCTGGGCTCAAGTGATCCTCCTTCCTCAGCCTCATGAGTATCTGGGACTACAGGTACACACTACTATGCCTGGATAATTTTGTAATTTTTTGTAGACAGGGTCTTACTGTGTTGCCCAGGCTGGTCTGGAACTCCTAGGCTCAAATGATCCTCCTGCCTTAGCCTCCCAAATTGCTGGAATTACAGGTGTGAGCCACTGTGCCCGGCCAAAGCCCGTGCTTTGATTTGCTACCTAATCTTCCTCCCTTTTGTGTGTAATGTTAACCCCAAACCTGCAGGGTAGCCATTATCAGCCTCATTTAACTGACAGGGAAGCCCAGTCTCAGTGGGGAGGCTGCGTGCCCAAGGTCTTGCTGGGTAGAATGGGATTCTGGGCTCAGGCATTCCAGGGCCAAGTCCAGGGTGTGCCTGTTACTCTGCAATCCCTCTCTGTGACAAGAGCCTCGCCGGGAACTCGGGGGTGAGGGCTCCCCCCAAGCCTCGTGGCTGGACCCCATTCCAAGCGTTAGTGTAACAGAGGTTGTGTGCGGGAGTCTGTTGTGCTCCTAGTGTGTGGCTGGGATTTTCAGAGGTGTCTCGAAGCGCTCTAGGAAGACAGCAGGGGGGCCATGGCCGCAGGAGTGAGTGCAAGGGTGGGGAATACAGGGAGTCCCTTGACCAGAGGAGACTTCGGAGGCACTTGTGCTGTTCGCCTGAACTCCGCGTCCGTGGCCTACCCTGTGATTGTCATCATTTCTATGTGAGAAAAAAGCGGCTACTGATTCACAGTGAAAGGAAACGGACTAGGTTCTGAAACTTCCTGTTTGTCTGGTATCTGCAAAGATATCTGTGTTATGCAAATACCCTGACTCCCCAAAACTGCAGGTGTGTACAAACACACACACACACACACACACACACACACACACACGTCCCCTCTGCTTGGCCCCATGCGGTGGGTCTCCTCTGTACCCAGTAAACTGAAACATGACTCCACTAACATAGTAGCCAGGACATTGGGGACTCTGCTGTCGGAATCCCTGATCATAGGGGTAGCAGCCTTGGCCTTTGGCTCAAAGAACTTCACAGATGCCCCTTGTAGGCAAGTCCTGGCTCCGGCTCTGGGCCCACTGCAGAGCCTGGGAGTGAGGCAGGCAGAGAGGCGAGGGGGTCTTGCCCAGGCCCAGGAACTCCATTTTCTCTCAGCTACATTCCTCCCTTTCCAGGCTCCCTGACCGTGCTGAACGCAGCTCCCAAGCAGGGGGAGAGTCCAGATAATGACAGATGTTGATTGTTTCCTATTGGTTCACTGTGTCCTTTTGGCAGGCCTTTCTTTCTTTCAAAATATATTCAGGTTTGAGCCCAGCACTGCAGCTTGCTGATTGGGTCTATGTTTCCATAGAGCAGTGTGACTTGGGGCACAGGCCTGAGACCCAGCCTGCCTGTGGGCTGCTAGCTGGCAGCTACCCCTGCACTGGGAAGCTTTTTAAACAGCTGAATGTAAGCTTCAGCGTTAATAGGTGAAAGTGAAAATGACATGTGACTTCTAGACAGTTCTCATCGATTCAAAATAATTGTTCTCTGTAATGAGTAAAATAACACTCTTGCAACAGCTGAATGCTTTTCTCACATTCTGAGTTGCCCGAATTAGGGGAAATGGGTATAAATGGCTGCAAAAGGCAGTTTTGTCAGCTGTACACCTTTTTACAATTCTATTTCATCCTTTAGTCTCTTCCTGCCCCACCCTAAGACCCTCATCTGGAAAGTGGGAGGATGGCTTGGAAGGCGATGAAGCTGAGGTTGCAGGAAAAGGAGTGATCGCCTGGCTCAGAGCTGGGCCCTAAAAATCTAGGCCAGCGCCTGCCTCTTGTGAAAGGGAGCGGAAGGAACAGGGGCTGAGATGGCTCAAACTGGGTGGAAACAGCTCTGCTGTTTAGAAGCTGTATGATCTTGAGCAACTTGCTTAACCCTTGCTAAGCCTCAGTTTCCCTTCCTGCAGAAAGGGATTACCGTGGGGACGAAAGGGGATCCAGAACCGGGAGCAGAGGATGGGGTGGGTAAGTGGAAGGTGTCATGACCACCCTTTCCGAGGGCGCCTCAGTCACTGCAGCCGGTCACATGGTGCCTGAAACTCGTTTTTCGGAGTTGTGCTGGTTTGTGGAATGAAAAGGGAAGCCAGGCTTCCTTCTTACTAGCTCTGACTGCCTTGTTTTAAGGATCCTTCACCTTCCCCAAGGATGGGATAAAGCCTTCCTGTGGAGCAGACCGATCTTCTTTATCCCTACAGTTCTCCCAACGTGGCCATGGCCTTAGGGGCTGTTTTGACTTACATTTATATATCACTCCTACTTTCCCAGCCAGCAGGATAGAAAACCTGAGAAGGGAATTCTGCCTTATAAACATTTCTTACAGACAGTGCAGACAGGTTGTTTCTCTTTTACCAAGGAAGCTTAGGGCAGTTCTGGTTGCAGGAATGTTAAGCACTGATAAAGAAGAGAAGATAAAATCTTCACCCTCCAGGGCCTGGCATTTCCCCATTCCTGAGCCCTGGCTTCCCTGTCTGAGATAGAGACTGTCAGTCACCTACCAATTCCCAATTTCTCTTTCTGCTTTACCAAAAGTACTTGATTTGGGATGGGGGTAGGGGTGGCAGGCAGCAATACATCCAAGTAAAAGACTATACTTCCCAAATCTCTTGAAACTAGGGACAGCCAATGAGGTATAAATGAAAATTATTGGGGCTGGGGTCCTAAAAGCTTCTCTTTTTTTTGAGACAGAGTCTCACTTTGTCATCCAGGCTGGAGTGCAGCGGCAGCATCACGGCTGTAAAATCAAAAGTGTCAAAGACAGGTCTCAATCAATTTAGAAGGCTTATTTGCTAAAGGCACACCCTTAACCTCAGGTGATCCTGACAGCATGTACCCAAGGTGGTTGGTGCCCAACTTGGTTTTATACATTTTAGGGAGCTTAAGGCATCAATCAATATGTATAAGATGTACATTGGTTTGGTCTGGAAAGGTGGGACAACTGAAAACTGGGACTTCCAAGTCTTAGGTGGATTCAAAGATTTTCTGATTGGCAATTGGTTGAAAGAGTTATCATCCATAGAAAAGAATGTCAGGGTTATGATGAGGGGTTTTGAAGGGAGGAGGGTAGAATGAGGCATGTCCGACTCCCCCTTCCCATCATGGCCTGAACTAGTTTTTCAGGTTAACTTTGGAATGCCCTTGACTAAGAGGAAGGGTCCATTCAGATGGTTGAGGGGACTTAGAATTTTATTTTTGGCTTACGTGGCTCAGTGCAGCCTTCACCTCCTGGGCTCAAGTGATCCTCCCATCTCAGCCTCTTGAGTAGTTGTGACCACAGGTGCGTGCAACCATGCCTGGCTTTTTTTTTTTTTTTTGGTAGATATGGGGTCTTGCCATGTTGCCCAGGCTGGTTTTGAATTCCTAGGCTCAAGTTATGCTCCTGTTACAGGAAAGGGGTCCTGATCCAGATCCCGAGGGTTTTAGCTGGCTTCTTTACAGCAGCCTGTTTTATCAGCAAGGTCTTTGTGACCTGCATCTTGTGCTGACCTCCTATCTCATCCCATGACTTAGAATGCCTAACCTTCTGGGAATGCTGCCTAATGGGTCTCAGCCTTATTTTACCCAGCCCCTACTCAAGATGGAGTCCCTCTGGTTCAAATGCCTCTGACACTCCCACCTCAGCCTCCCAAAGTGTTGGGATTACAGGCTGGAGCCACTGCACCGGGCCTTAAAAGCTTCTTAAAGGGATCTAAGAAATGTGCTGTTCACTCTCCCCATCCTCTTTCTTAACCGTAAAACACTAATGTAATGGCTGGAGTTCTAGCAACCATACTGGGCCATGAGGCAACCTTGAAAAAGGAAGCCACAGACTAAAACATTGACTCTCAACCTTTAATGCTGAGAAAAGAAAAAGTATCCCCTGACATCCGGGAAATGGCCTGACACTTTGAGCTAGGGCTTAATCTTATTAAAAGCTTGCCTGGCTATTTTCACAAACACTGTTGTCAGTTGCCACTCTGCAACTGTGATGAAGAGGTCAAAAGAGACCCCTTCAGAACTCTGTCTAAGCACAAACAAAAGACCCCAGAAAATACTAAACACACGCCCTCCTGGCTCATTAAGTGACAAGGGCCTCCTTATCAACTACAACTATAGGCTTGATCTTGTCTGCTGTCCTTAAAGATAAGATTTACTAACATACCCAGCCACAGAATTGTCCCAGTTCCAGACAGCAGACAATGCAGAGCAAGCCCTCCCCTCCTAGACCCTCCCCAAATTCACCTAACCAAAGCCCAAAGCCTGTAAGTCCTTTCGAACACCTTTTTACTGAAATGGTTCCCCCATGGTGTCTTCCTCGTGGCAACCAGTAACAAGGCCAACTTGTTCAACTACCAGTTCGCAAATAAATCACTTGGGGATTTGTTAAAAGGTTCAGTAGGTCTGGAGTAGAGTTCATTCTGTGTTTCTAACAAGCACCCAGTGAGGCACTTGCTGCTGGACCATGGTTCCACTTTTGGTAGCAAGAGAGTTAAGGGTGGTGGATTAGAATGCTGGACATACTTAACCTTGACCGTGGGACCACTGTATGCATCCTGTTCTGTTTCCCAGGGAAAAATGCCCATATTTCATGTAAGCCACCACTATATATGTTTGCTATCAGCAACTTAACCAATACGTTGTCCTTGTCCTTAGAAAAATGTGTGGTTACAGGCAGGTGTGTGCAGGCCTAGACCAGGCTTGGGGATTTATTGACAAAATGTGGTGCCTTTGAGGTGAAACCACAAGTAATCAGAGAAGCCGAGTCACTCCACTTAGCGGACTGGTGGAAAATTCTCAAATGGTCCAAAGCTGGCCCCATGTTGTGCTGAGGACTAGAGACCTCAGAGGCTCCACCTGCCAGTCCAATTGCAGGTGTCTGGGCCTGGCCCCACCTCGCCTTCCCGCTCCATTGCTCACTATTCCACACCCAAGGGCACCATGATGTTTTGTATCTCCTTGCTTTGCCTTTGCTCTTCCCTTTGCCAGGGATGCCTTTCCCACCTTCCTCCATGTGGCTAACCCTCCCTCAGCTCTGCTTCCAGGGTGTCTCCCCAGGTCCCCAAGGGCTGGCTAGGTGCCTCTTCTTTGCTCCCAGGGCATACTGTGCCTTTCTCTGCCCCAGCTATTTCCCAGTTGTGTAGCAGTTATTTGTTTTGTGGTCATCTTCTCATTGGTCGTCAGCTCTTAGAGGGCAGGGATCATGTTTTGGGTTATTCATCACTGCATCCCTGGCATAGTCCCCAACACTCGAGAACTATGAAACTGCACCAAAGGCTCCAGCTCCCCTACAGCCTGCCCTTAACCTTGACCCATTTGAAGGGTGATTATGAGACAATAGTGAAAGAAACGCTTTTCTAATGTTTTCCCCATTTAGGTTATGTGAAGTTGGCAGTTCCCAAGGGCTTTAGGCATGAAGCTATGGGTCATACCCTTTGGAAACTTGGTCCCCAAGAGAAATGTATGCTTCTGAAAACCACAGGTGCATGAATCAGTGTTTAGTAAATGACTACTAAACTGAAATCAGGACTTATCTATATCTTGGCTTCTCAAACTTGAATATGCTTATCATCTAGATAGCAAAAGCATTCCTACACATTGAGGCCTGCCAGCGTGGGTGTCACCCAGGAGCCACTCGGAAAGGTTCATCGGAAACCACCCCGGACCGACTGAGGCAGAATCTCTGGGGGCGGGACCCAGGCCTCAGCATAAAAACTCCAGGTGACGGAACAGCTCCCACCTAACAGGTGTGTTGACATTGTTGTAGGTGACTGACGTGGTTTCCCATCTCACAACTCTACCTCCACTAAGAAAAGTCATGGAAAATTGAGACGTTGGGCTGAGTGTGGCTCATCCCTGTAATCATTAGTGCTTTGGGAGGCTGAGGTGGGAGGATTGCTTGAGGCCAGGAATTTGAAGTCAGCCTGAGCAACATAGTGTCTCTTCAAAAAACTAAGTTTATTCTTTCCTCTTTTTTAGTTTTTATTTTTATTTTACACAGCTCACCGTGGCCTTGACCTCCCACGCTCAAGCAATCCTCCTATCTCAACTTCTCAAGTATCTGGGAGCACAGGCATGCACCACCACACCTGGCTAATTTTTTTCTTCTTTGTTTTAAAGAGACAGAGTGTCACCATGTTGCCCAGGCCCTGTTGACCAGGGAAAAAAAAAAGTTTGTTTGTTTGTTTGTTTGTTTAAGAAAAAGAAAGAAAAGAGACTGAGAAACCACAGAAAGAAAGAAGTGCTGATGACAATGCCTGCTTGCTGATGGTTCTGATGATCATAGCAGCGTACATTTTGTATGCGTGAAGCCTGTGGCTATATAAACGTGTAGGGAAATATTTGTAAGGAAATAAGCAATTAATAAAATAAGCTAAAATCACAGTTGCTGGACTATGACTGATTTTTCCCCTTTCTGTCATTTAAAATTAAATATTTGTATGACTTGTATAATAGAAAAATACATGTATTCAATCTTAAAAAGATATTCTTGTTTTACACTTTACGGGACAAAAGAAGTTGTGGGTTGGGACGGTTCAGTCTCCTTGTGACAACTCAAAAACGGAGACCTTAAGCCTTTCTCAACCAATGTTGGAGGACAGACAGGCATGTGAGGTGACAATGCCATTAGGGTATTTTTTGGAAAAATTTTAGTGCAAGACACAAAAGCCAAATTCAAACTGACCTGAGCCAAAATAAGTAGGAAAGAGAGAAGTGGGGACGGGGGGAAGAAAGAAAAAGAAAAGGAAAGAAAAAGGGAGAAATGTCAAAAGGCAAAATTACAACAAATTTAGTTAAATGATTGAATTAGTTTTTATTTGTAATTCATGAATTGGGGCAACATCTCCTCTAAAACTTTAGGAAAAGTGTTCCGATGAGCTGAACAGAGAAGCTTGGCTTTTTAGGCAGAAAAGGGTGAAGAAAGCAGACACAGGGAACAAAAAGCAGATTGGTAAGCTCAGGTTACTTCAGGTTACTTTCCTTAGGAAGATTAAAGTAGAGGGGACTTCCTTATCCTGCTGGTTACAACTGGCCTGTGTGGGGATTTGCATATTATCTCTCTCTGTCTTGAGTTCTGGGAAGGTCTGATGGCTTAGTTTCAGTTTGGTGATATTGAACTTAGCATGAGTGACTCCATCTTGGTTTTGTCCACTGAGGCCTCCTGCAGGAGCTCAGCCCAAATCAGTGACCTCCTATAAATTTCATTCAATAGAAAAGGAAGGAAGGAAGGAAGAAAGGAAGAAAGGGAGGGAGGGAGGGAAGGAAGGAGGGAGGGAGGAAGGGAAGAAGGAAGGAAAGAAAGAAAGTTGCTTATAAATTGCTTATAACTAAAAAGACCAGCTGGATCCAGGAGCTCTGAGGTTGCTTTCAGGCCTCTGTCCATCTCTTAATTTTCCATCCTCAGACAGGCTCTGCCCTGCATTACAGTCTAGCAGTGTTGGCCAAAGGTGACTGGCTGGCCCAGCTTGGGCTATATGTCCTTCGCTGTGGCCAGAGAGATGTACCTCTGTGATGGCCAGGCTTGGGTCACATACTCCCTCCCCTACCAGAATCACATGAAAAGAGGGAAGAAGAGCCGCTTTCCCCCAAAGGAAAACTGAAGTGCTATTGTCAGAGGGGTTGCTGGGCAGACCAAAAAGATGACAATATCTACTCCAGTCGCTCGGGTTGTTGGTGCTTGGCAGATTTGCCCCTACGTCACTTTTCAGATGTGGATTAGACTGAGAGTGACCACAGGCTTCCGAGAGGAAAGCTGCCACCAGGCGTGTGAGGGGAGGGGGAATTCTTACTCACCAAGGTTAACACTGTGCACACTGTTCTCCGAGGAAGTGGGAATTTCCACATGGTGAGTTCCTTTCCCTGTACAATGAATTACTATCTTGATGAGAAACCCGTGGGCAGCTGGTTGAGAAAAGTATTCTCTGAATGAGAGGGAATTTACCACCTTCCTTTCAATGGTGACAGGTTTTTCTGGTGTCACCGCAGGGTGTGGATTGATTCATATACAAATATACACATCTATATAGATGCCATTCTGCTAGCCTCTGCAAAATACATGCCTGGAGACCATTTCTGCTGCCCAGGAGATGTCACCTTTGTCACCACCACTCTCTCTTCACCACTTCCACACCCTGCAAGGGCCAGGTGTGTGGATGGGGAGCTCCCAAGCTGGAGGCCAGATTAGAGGTCTCTGTGTGGTGGGGATGGGGACGGTGGGGTGGGAATGGGGTGGTAAGCCACTGGTAGTGGTCCAAGTTCCATCCAGGATCTGTCCTAGGCCTCTCCCCGGGCTGTCACTTCCACCATTGAATTTCTAACCTGGGTCTCTAAAGTTATGAATATCTCATTCCTGCATCCTGGGGTGCTCAGACCTGTCTCTCCTGAGCCCCCAGCTGGGCTTGTGGCTGTGACCATTGTCCTTAGAGTTCCATCCTCCCAACAAAGGGACAGAAGAAACACGGGACCCATTTTTCTGGATTCTGAGTTGGAGCCAAGAAATTCGATCTGCTGCTTCCTTCCCGTTGAATTATCCCCCACGGACCCTTAGCCCCTCCAGTCTCCTCCAGAGGCCTATAGCTGTCCCAGCTCCCCATGGTGGATACCTGGCTCTTTCCTACCCAGAGGAAAACGCAGGCCCTTCCCCAGCCCTGCACTGAACTCCTGTGAGTGGCTGAGGAGATGAGGAGGTGTGAAGAGTGAGTGCTGGGGAGAGAGGCGACCCCTGCCACCAGGTACCAAGGACTTCTGCCAGATCACCAGAACTGACACCTGGTTCCACCAGCCAGCTGTGAAGCGTCTGCCCTGACATTAACAGCAGACCTCCTACAGGGCCTAAGGAAACGGAATTGTGGGTAAAAGAAAATTTTTATTTATTTTATTTTTATAAATTTTTGGGAAGACAGTTTTGCCATGTTGCCAAGGCTGGGCTTGATCTCCTGACCTTAAGTGATCCTCCCGCCTTGGCCTCCTGTGCTGAGATTACAGGTGTGAACCACCATGCCTGGCCAAGAAGTGCATTTGTAAAAGACATGAGGAAAGGCCTGGTGGAAAGCTAACAGTGAAAAAAATTTTCAACACTTGCTGTAGAAACTAAAGAAACTCACAATAATTTGCTCTCTATTGGATCATTTCCATCAACACACAAATAAATACCTCTTATTTTTTCCATCTTTAAAAAAATGCCTTCATTATAAGTGATTCAACAAATAAATAAATGAGAAGGGAAAAATCTTCTCTATAGAGGAATTCCAAATAGCATATGTAGATACTCTCCCCTCCAGGAAGCCGAGCTTAAATCCACTCTCTTTGAGAGTGGACTGGATTTAGTGACTCACTTCCAAAGAGTAGAGTATGGAAAGGGAAAAAGTAACTTTAGAGGCAAGAAACCCAGCACATACCTTGTTAACCAAATGATGGTTAACATCACCACTGATAAGTCATGTTAGTATCATGCACCTGCTGATACGATCTCATGAGAAGGGCACTTCCCAACTGTGGTATTCTTCAAATCTATTGAGTAATAAGAAAACATGAGATAAACCCAAATTGAGGAACATTCTCCAGAATACATGACCAGTATTCTTCAAAGCCCTTAAGGTCATGATAAACAAGGGAAGACTAAGAAATGATCACAGATAGGGATGACTGAGACATGATGACAAAATGCAAAGTGGTATCATGGAACAGAAAAAAGACATCAGTGAGAAAATTGAAAAAAATCTGATCAGAGTTTATAGTTGGGCTATTAGTATTATACCAATGTGAATTTCTCAGTTTTGACAAATATACATAAGGGAAAGCTAGGTGAAGGGCATACGGGAACTCTCTACCCTGTACTGTCTTTTCACCTTTTCTATGAATCTAAAGCTATTCCAAAGATAAGTCTATTAAAAAACAAACAACAAAAACTTCCTCTAAAATTTAAAGACGGACAATATCAGGTATTGATAAACCTGTGGAGTAACTGGAGCTCATACCTTGCTGGCGAGAATGTGAAATTATATAGTCATTTTGGAAAACAGTTTGGTAGTTCTTATAAAATTAAAGATACATCACTAAATGACCCAACAATTCTACTCCTTGATATCTACTCAGTAGAAAGGAAATGGATGTCCACACAAAGACTTGTATACAAATATTCATCCCATTTTTCATCATAATGGGCAAAAACTAGAAACAACTCAAATGTCCATCAACAAGTAATGGGTAATCAAATTGTGGTATATGTATACAATGAAATATAACTCAACAGAAAAACTACTCATAGTTAAGCAACATGGATATTTCTCAAATATATGCTGAGCAAAAACAGCCAGACACAGGAGCCCATCCTATATGATTCAGTTTATACGACATTTTAGAAAATGCAAAACTAATCTCAGAGGCAGAAAGCAGGTCTGTGGCTGCCTGGAGCTGGGGATTGGGGAGGTGATGATGGGAGACATTGACAAAAGGGGCACAAGGAGCCTTTTGGGATGATGTTAGTGATATATATCTTGATGTGGTGGTTACATGGATGCACACATTTGTCAAAAATCATTAAATTGTATACTTCAAATTTATTGCATGTAAATTATGCCTTAATAAGGTTGATTTTCTGAAAAGCTTTGTTTGATCCCGCTTACCCTGCCAGCTCCCCTTTTGCAAGACTCCTGAAAGAGCTGTTGATACTCACTGTCTCCACTTCTACCCCATACATTCTTTCTGAAGCCCACCCCAGCCAGGCTTCTATTCTCGTTGTGCCGTGGAAACAAACCATTCTCATCAAGGCGGCAGTGACCTCCATGTTGCTAAATCCAATGGTTAGTTCCCATTTCCCATTCACATTTTATTTGACCTGTCAGGAGCATTCCATACTGTTGACCCCTTTTTCTTCCTTTGGCTTCCAGGACACAGCAGTCTGTCAGTTTTCCGCCTACCTCTGATTCCTCCTCTTCTATCTTCTGTGCTGATTCTCCTTACCTCTCCACAATTCCTTCATGTTGGCTGCCTCAGGATTCCCCTTTCTGTGCTCCCTCCTCAGATGATTTCACCAAGTCCCAGGGCTATAAATTCCACCTATATGCTGAGAATTTCCAATACGATTGAGAAATTCTATCTCTAGCCAGGCCCTTCTCCTAAATTTTGACTCATAATTCCAATGGCCTACTTGGCATTTCTCTTTGGATGTTGAATAGACATCTCTAATCCAACATGTCCCAAACCGAACTGATCTTCTCCCTTAAACCTGCTCCTGCTGTAGCCTTTCCTGGGCTGGCATCTTGCAATTTGCTCAAATTAAAAATCTAGGAGTCATCCTTGACTACCCTTTCTCATGCCCCACTAGCTTTACCTTCAAAATACATACACAATCCATTGATCCTTCGGCATCTTCACTGCTACTACATTCAAAATCACATAGCAATTCTTCATTTCTCCCAAAATTAAAGCTAGTGCCCTGGCAATGGCTTGCAAGGCCCTAAGTGATCTGCTCTCTCCTTCCTGATACCTTACCTCGGTGATTTCAGCTCCCAACACTCTCATCCTTGCCCAGTCTTCTCCAGACATTCAGGTCTTTTTGTAGTTTCTTGATCATATCGGTTGTGCTCCTGCCCACCGGACAGCCTCTGCTCTAGCTGTTCTCTCTGTTTGGGGTACGCTCCTGACCATCTCGCTCACTTCCTTCAACCCTGTGCATTCAAACTTCTCAAATCTCACCTTCTCCCTGAGGCCAGCTCTGACTGCAGAATTTAATGTAACCTGCCCTACTCCCAGCACTTCTTATTTCCTTACCTTGTTTTATTTTTCCTTTGTTTTCACAACACTCACTACTTTACAGTACATTATTCAATCTGCTTATTTATTTTGTTTACTTTTCATTGTCTATCTACTCAAAGGCAGGCAACTATTTTGTTCACGGCTGTATCCCAAGTCCTAGAGCAGAGCCTGGTCCGTAGTAGCTGCCTAGTAGGTACTTGTTGAATGAAGTAATAAAGTTTCACCAGCAGAAGCACACTTCCTACCTCTGGCCTGTCAGCCCAGGTCTGAGCAGACTGAGACGATAGAGAAAAGGTGGATCTGGAGGGATCCTGCCCTGTCCCAGGACTGGGAGAATTGAGAGAGGCTCTGGACTCCTCCTGCATTATCTTTGGTTGTGCCTCGTGACCTCAGACAGACCTGGGCCTCTGGTTCGCTAGGTTGCAGCTGTGTGTTCAGAGCCACTGCCCACTGCTTAGCGTCATAGTTCTCGGGGACCTTCCAGGAATACTCAGACGACATATGTCTATGACCGCACTGTCCACTGTAGCAGCCACTGGCCATGTGGCTACTGAGTATTTATTTGGCCAGTCCCAACTGAGATGTGTTGAAAGGGTAAAATTTCAAAGATTTAGTACAAAAAGGAATGTAAAATATCTCATTAATAATTTTAAATATTGATTACATGTCAATACTATTTTGGGTATATTGGGTTAAATAAAATACATGATTAAAATTAAGTTCACTTCTTTCTTCTTTCTTATTTCCTTTCTTTTTTCTTTCTTTCTTTCTCTCTCTCTTTCTTTTCTTTCTTTCTTTCTTTCCTTCTTTCTTTCTTTCTTTTTCTTTCTTTTCTTTCTTTCTTTCTTTTTTTTTTTTGATACAGGGTCTCACTCTGTCACCCAGGCCAGAGTGTGGTGGTGGGATCGTGGCTCACTGAAGCCTCGACCTCCTGAGCTTAAGCAATCCTCCCACTTCAACCTCCGAGTAGCTGGGACCACAGGTGTATGCCAACACACCTGGCCAAATTTTTGATATTTTGTAGAGATTGAGGGGGCGGGGAGGTTTCAATATGTTGCCCAGGCTGGTCTCGAATTCCTAGGCTCAAACATTTCTCCCTCCTAGGCCTCCCAAAGTGCTGGGATTACAGACACGAGTCACCATGCCCAGCCGCTTGTATCTTATTACTCTTTTAATGTGACTACTAGAAAATTTAAAATGATATCAGTGGCTTGCATTATATTTCTACAGAATGGTTCTGGTGTATGAGGAAAAACAACTCACATCTAGAAATCAAATCCCAAGACCCTGAAAATCCACATTTCCTAAACCCAAACTGATGGCTCCTTTACTTCAAATAATACTGAGATACAGTGAAATTCCATTAAGATAAAAGCCACTTCAGAACATGACTAACTCAGTTAATGAGGCTTTCTTTAAAAGCTTTGGCTTTGTATCCTTATATCATCTTGTGATGCTTTGCCTGAGGAAGCCCTCACAAAACATTCAGAGTCTCCTCCATTTGTTCCTCAGACATTTATTGAACTCCTACAGTATGCCAGGAGCTGGGTGAGGAGTTGGGGATTCAATGAGCCTGGCTCCAGCCTCCCTTCCCTAAGCTTCCCTCCGAACATGGCACACGTGGTGGGTCGCCCACTGAAGCTCACAAGGGCAGCCATGGAACTGGGGGCTGGGTGCCTGATCAGACCTGGGCCAGTGTCAGTACAGGCCTGGAAGAGGAGCAAAGCTTGGGCCCTGAGCTCAGCCTGTGGACAGGCTGCTGGTGGCTGGCAGAGTATTCTAGAGGAAAGACTTGCAGGTTGAAGAGGTCTGCAGTATGCCACAGGACCATGTGGAGTATTTTGAGCTGGACATTTGAAAATCAACAGCTGCAGGAAGAGGCTCTTCCTGAACTCCCCTTATCTTCCTAAATGCAAAGCCTCCCCAAAGAATTCAACTATAATAAATCCCTTTCCCAGTAATTTCACAAGAAGAGAAGATTGACTCTTATCACTGAAGATAAGTCAACACAAGGTATCACCTGGATAAGAAATTGCCTGAACAGATATTGTCACAAAACTATCCCCGCAGTCCATGGAGACAATACATACTTCCCGTGGAGTCACCTAAGAATCTATTTATTTTTCCTAAGTTGTTTGGTCACGTAGAAGTTCCCCTCTGCATCTGCCCACTCCCTATTAAGGTGGCATATGAGCCCCAGATTCTAACCTCCTCAGCTTTTGTGTGTGTGTGAACTCTCATGTACATACAAATTTGAACAATAGTATGTTTTCTTTTTTTCTCTTTTTTTTGGAGGCAGGGTCTCACTGTCACCCAGGCTAAAGTGCGGTGGCATGATCAGGGCTCACTGCAGCCTTGAATTCCTGGGCTTAAGTGATCCTCCTGCCTCAGCCTCCAGAGTCACTGCGATTACAGGCATGAGCCACCCCATGCCTGGCTTTTTCTTTTGCTAATCTGTCTTTTGTCACTTTAATGTACAGGCCCCTAAACACTGAATGTAAGAGCATAGAAGAAAAGTTTTCCTCCCCAGCAATGGTTAGGCACTGACACTGCACATGCTGCTCAGAGATCTGTGTGGTTTGTAGGCGAAGGGAGGGAGGCTTTGTGTTCTGAGGACTAAACGCAAGGGACCCATTGACTCTGGGAACTGTTTTGGGGATGGATATAAGAGGCTGTGGGAGAGTTTCAGGAAAGATGAGTCTGAGAGCCTGGGGAATGCCGTGGAGCTGCAACTTCCTGGAGGCCAGGCCCAGGGGAGAAGGGTGCCCTAACAAAGCTAGGAGTCACAGGGGAGCAGGGAAGACAGAGAGGAGCTCAGTGGCCAACAGGACGTGGCACCAGGAAGACAAGTAATGAAAGGAGGGGTGGTCTAGAGAGACTTTCTCCTGTCTTCCAAGATTCTGTTATTTTGCCGTATTGTTTTTATGGGATTAAAAAAATAAAGTGGGAGAATCCAGGGAGCAACATCTCTAGAAAAGTTGCCCCCTGGATCTAAGCTTTCTGGCCCTGGTCTTTCCCAGCAGGGACGATTCCTTCCTGACTTAGGGCTGAAGATCTGGACTGGGAATTATACGCTAAGTTTCTCATGAAAAGAGCAATAACATTGACCCTCTGTTTCTGCCTCTTTCTCACCGTGCCAAGTGTAAAGAAAAAAGAAAAGAGTAAGAAAGGCAAAAAGGATTCACTAGAGATTGCAAGGCTAGAGAGTGAATAAGAAATGAAAACAACAAAATGTTATTTTAAATTTGCTTTAACAGCAACTCAGAGATGCAGGTCAACCATTTACGAGAGGGAAGTGCCCGATACTTGAGGAATGGACTCTGGGCAGGAGACAATTTAGGATGAGAACCAGGGAAAACACATCCCCTGTCAACTTGCCACTGGGTCATGGAGAGTCTCCTTGGGGAAGGGGATTGCTTGAGATCTTGCCAGAACCATGCACACGTCTATCTGCTGGCAGAAGCGGGCTGCCAGTGGCGATGGGTGGGAGTGAAGGGGCTCAGCCTTGGGGGTGGGAAGTCTTTTCTTCCACCCAAATCCATTGTCTGAGTGTGAAAGTGCTTTCCTGAGCTGCAAGCTGTATTTATGGCTTCTCGGAATTTTCCGAATGAAGTAACTTTTTTCCCCAGACCGTTTTCTTCACAACTGAAATTGGATCCACACAGTCCATGGAGACAAACAAAACAGCATGACATCACCCGCCTGGGGGTTGTCATTTCAGACACCACGGCAGCCTTTTGTTCAAGATCAAATGGATGTGATTTGCCTTGTGGAGGTGGCGTCCTGCCCAGGCGGAGGAAGGGATAGTTCCTGGAGCTCCGTCTTGAGGATCTGGGAGGCCAGGAAGACAGCAGGTGCCCGGGCTGCCTGCAGGGCAGGACTGGAGAGGAGGGGACAGGTGGTAGCAGGTCGCTCTGCCTCCTAACTGCAGAGCTTTGTGACAATGCTCCATGACACAAGTCGTGACGGAGACAGCCCCATCCATCAGGGACGCTGACGTCTGTGTCCCTTCTTTCTTGCCTTCTGAGGCTCAGGAGCCCAGGACACTGACCTGGAGGTTAGACGGCCTGGACTCAGCTTCTGTCTTGTCTTGCAAAGCGTCCAAGCCTCAGTGTCCTTCTCTGTAAATGTGGGGAAGGTTAAAAAAAAAAAAAAATCCCAGTTCTGTTAAGCTGCAGAGATGTGCCAGGACCAGATACAATCATAAATATATAGAACCAGAAAGCGTGGGCTTGCTTCTCCCCTGCCCATCTCAGTTCTCAACGCTCACAGGAAGGGTCCTGCCCCTCCACAACTGTCCCTGGCTTCCGATAGGGAAGGCTGGGAAGATTGGCAGGGACTGTGTTCAATGTCCTCTTGAGCTAATAATTAAGGTATTATTTAATGGAAGCTCAAAGAAGAGCTGAAGCCATCTGGGAACCCAATTACCCAGTGCCTGCAGACCTAACCAATTACACAGGAATAGAGGTTGGCCTGTCTTTCAGCAAATAAATGCTTCCAAATGCAGCACAAGGCAGAGCTCTAGATTGTGCTTGGCCTAGAGGAAGTAATCATATAATTACATTGATTATTGAGAGCTGCTGTGCACCAACACCAGCACTGAGCGGCTTACACATTGCAGCTGATCCCCTGGTTAGCGTTACTATTCACATGTAACAGATGATGAGCTGAGTCAGGAAGGAATATACCCATTGAACAGATGGTGCACCTGAGGCTAGGGGAGCGGGGGTAGGTAACCTGCCCAAGGCCACTCCATCATAATGTAGGCTGGGGATCCAAACCCAGGTCTGTCTGATTGCAAGACCCCTGTGTTCACCACCACACTCTTCTGCCTCGCAGTCACCAAAGAGTGAGTATCTGTGACAAGGAGTGCCTTGTTTATTTTCTTATGCGTCTGGTAAATGGTGAGGTTATCACCAAGTTTTGTGTGTGTGTGTGTGTGTGTGTGTGTGTGTGTCCTGTGGGGTGCTGGCTGAGGGTAGGCATGGCATCTCATCTTTTCACATCTATTCTTGTAACTCAGAAGCACTGTGTTTCCTGTTACTACTTATTTTATCCAAATTAAATGACAAAAAACATCATATACATGTACCTATTTTAAAAGGTTGACATTGAAATAAGTTGACTGTCTGTATTTATTCCATGGCTGGGAATGTTATTTGAACAGTTGTAAACCGATAAACCAAAGTTAGGCTGTTGGCTGAGTCATTAGGATTCCGTTAAAGACAATGAAGAATTTCAGCTGGGCATGGTGGCTCACGCCTATAATCTCAGCACTTTGGGAGGTCAATGCGGGTGGATCACTTGAGGTCAGGAGTTCGAGACCATCCTGGCCAACAATGGTGAAACCCCATCTTTACTAAAAATACAAAAATTAGCTGGGTGGGCTGGCGCATGCCTATAACCCCAGCTACTCAGGAGGCTGAGTCAGAAGAATCACTTGAACCCAGAAGGCGGAGGCTGCAGTGAGCTGAGACTACGCCTCTGCACTTCAGCCTGGGTTACAGAGTAAGACTCTATCTTAAACAAACAAAAAGACAACAAAGAATTTCAATCAGTAGGAGAAAGGGGGTAAGGAGGCTCTGCCACATAACTCTGGAATTGGAATAACTTCTTTATAGTGAGAATGAATGAGCCTGTTTATTTAACAGAAACTGCATTCTGAGCAAGGTCAGGTGTTTGGTCTGTAGAACAGCATCATCTCGAGGGTGGGGAGCTCCAGGACCCTGGTATTTATAGCATTCTCTGAGCCAGGTGCAGGGAGCAAGGCGGCTGCTTACCTTCAAGCCTCTCTTCCACCTGCAGCTCAAGGTTGGGGCAGGGCAGGCCTTGAAAAGGTGTAGAATTTGTCAAGGAGAAACAGGATAGAGCTCTCTCCACTGGGGACTGGGACTGGCACTTCCCAGAATGAGAATTCCAGAATGATGACCAGACAATAGCTGAAGGTGTTCATTGAGGATGTAGTGCATTCCTGTTTCTTGTGACCAACACATACTTTTTGAAGATTATAAGAAGTTGAGTGGATTTCTGAGCTCAGCCATTAGAACTCTTTTGTAATTAGGCAAGATGATGTCACCACAGTTCTAGGGTCTTATAGTGTCAAAAATCGTGAGAGAACAGTTTCATGCTTCCTAAACAGAAAAAAAAATCTCAACCAGAAAGAAAATATAAGCTTCCATAATTCTCACTGACTCTTAGCTCTGACAGCAGTTCTATTAGAGGAATACCTTTTGAATTTTGCAATGGTGACTACCAATATTTGGATTTTTGCTCATGGAACTCAATCAAAATCATCCTCTTGAGTGTCACAGGATGTGCATTGGGCATTGGAAAATTTCATGATTGGTTAAAAAGTATACACTTCCCTGTTCAATGTAAACCTGAGATTGGCCAGTTCGGGGGTTAGAAGCCCGGGCATTTTCCTTCTCCCATCACTAGAAAGGTCTCTGGGCTCTATTGAGGCTTTCTTGAGAAGAGACTGCTAGAGTTCCCGAGAGGATGCCTGGAAGGTTCCATGGGCTCTTATAAGGCCATTGCTATGAAAAACCACGAACAGGATTTGTAACTGATAATGTAGTTATTAATACTTCTTTAGCATATCAGAAATTTTGAGATAGTATGTAGATGAGTTGACCATAAGAAGCTGGAGTTTAGTCAATAAAACACACATAACAGACATCGAGTCCCTACAGAGTACCAGGTCCTTTCAGATGTGGGTCTTCCTTCAAAGAAGCACCATGGATGGCATAATAGCTGAGCACAAAATCACTGGAGTGAGTTAGGCAGAATCTGGTTTCAAAACTGACTCTACCCCCTGACTTTAGGATACATACTTAACTTCTGAAGCCTCACTTTCTTTATGGGGATAATAACAGTATAAATGCTGGTAGGGCCTAGTACACATGCAGCACTTAAATAACATAATTATTATTTTTATTAATCATGATAGGTCTGTGAGGTTGCTATTATTTGTTTTAAACATGAAAACAGATTCAGAAAATGTATTTGACCAAGGTCAGTTCATATTAAGTCAGGATTTGTTGGCTCCAAGTCTACGTGTTTTCTTGTATAACCACAGCCTCCACTGTCTGATCCAAAATTGGAACTTACCTAAAATAACAAATAAATGTGGATTGTTCAATAAGGTGAAATATAGAACTGTTAGCTGGTTAAATATGCCTACCTTTACCCTAAATCAGGGGATCTACAAAGAGAATTACCCAAACTAAAGTTCTAGTGTAAGAATGCAAAAGCACTTTTGGGGTTAGGGTAACATTTAAGGATCTCTAAATTTTCTTTTCTCCTAAACTTGAATCACAATCTAAAAGAACAGACTGTGCTGGTGGAATTGTACTAACTAGGACTATCCAAAGTAAGTTACAGATTTTTGCCAGCTTTCTGTGCCAGTGACCTAGAAACTACTTCAAAATCTATTTTTATTTCTTATGGGCTGAAATTTCGGTGAAACGGTCCAGACAACTGTGACCCGGAGTCTTCAAATTTAGAAATTAATCCCCAAAGAAAAGGAGCAACTTTTATTGTGGCAGAGAATAATCTTCTCATAGCCCAATCATAGGGAGAAATAACTAACTCTTCAATGCCACATTTCCTACTTGCAATTTATGATATAAAGATGCAAGAGAATTAGGCTAGCAATTATTCTTGAACCTCCAAAAAGTAATTTGGCCTAGGAACACATAAAAACACAAAAGCATTCTGTAAAGCTGATGTTGCATACCATAAAATTGTAAATGTACATAAAGGGATACTGTGAAAAAGAAGAAAACCATTGAAATTTGCCAAGATGTATCTATCCATAAAATAATATACGCAAACATTAATTTGTAATGATTCCAGCAAATATTTATCTATTTTTTTTAATTTAGAAGATTTACTATTGTGCATTTTAAGTAGAAATTTCCCTAGGTCAGAGCTTATGTTTAAATTGATTCTTAAACTAATTCAGACATGAAAAAATAATCCAAATTAAAAACAACAAAACAATAATAAATCTCTATGGAAAAAAGGGAGAAGAATCTATTCAACATCCTGAAAAAAGTGATTCCTAAGCAGAAACAATGATACTTTTATCCTAAGTGTTCTTCCTCTTCCTCTTCCTTTTTTTTTTTTTTTTTTTTTTTGAGACAGAGTCTCACTCTGTTGCCCAGGCTGGAGTGCAGTGCTGCAATCTCAGCTCACTGCAAGCTCCACCTCGGGGGCTCAAGTGATTCCTGGGGCTCACTGAAGTGATTCTCGTGTCTCAACCTCCTGAGTAGCTGGGACTATAGACGCGTGCCACGACACCCGGCTAATTTTTGTATTTTTAGTAGAGATGGGGTTTCACCATTGGCCAGGCTGGTCCTGAACTCCTGACCTCAAGTGATCCAACCACCTTGGCCTCCCAAAGTACTGGGATTACAGGCGTAAGCCACCATGCCAAGCCCTATTCCCCCATCTTCACACATATTTCATTGCCTTTTCAGAGATGCTTCTAAAGATGTGGCAAAGGATACAGAGGAAAACATTGAAGAGCTTAATTAATACCTTGAAGACATCTCTGGCAGACTGGAGAAACAGGCAGTAAATTTTTTCTTTAATGCCATCAAAAAAGGCATTTTATAATCCCAGGGCTTAAGTTGACAAACGTTCCTGCAGCCATTGATCTTCTAACATGAATCAAAAGTATGCAGCAGACAATGAGCTTGAATAAATAATTGCTTTCCTATTAAGAAAAGTTTCGTGACTAGCCAGTGCAAAATGTGGTAACATCATGTCTGCTCTTGAAACCCTGGGGCCTGTTGCTCAGCTTGCTCACAGTATTTCCATGGTTCAAGGTGCTTTACAGAGAAAGTGCATTAATTGAAAAGGTTTTTTTTTTTTTTTTTTTGAGAAGTGGCAGAGTTTCTCAAAAGAAAATTTTTCATCAAGAGAAGGTAAGTTTAGAGTGAGTCTCCTGTTAACACAAAAATAGAAACTAGGTTACAGAAATCCACATCCTCAGCTATGACTATCAGTTTGATGAAAAGATCAAGATCAGTCCATATTTGGCCTATGAAAGTACACAGAACACACCAGACTATTATAATTTTAATATTTAGAATGGCACACTGAGGTGGGGGGCCGGTGATGGCAGCATGTGAGGGAGGGGTAGTATGGAAGAGGGAAGAGCAACAGACTGTGTCTGGATTCAAATAATGGTTCTGCTCCTTTCCTAAGAATGGGACCATTGTGATTCAGTTCCCCTTGGTCTCCCCATCCCTCTCTACTCCAGATGACTTCTAATGCCCCAGCTCTAAAATTCTATGATTCCAGTAACTTGTTAATGTTCATTTTTCAGGCTTCATTCAAATGATTCATCAGAATGCTAGAATAGAACTCAGATCATTTGATTTCCATAGTTTAGAATAAGATCTGTTTATTCAGCTGAACATAAATACTTTTTTGGAACACAGAAAGACACAAATAAGGTAAACTGACATTTCCAGGTACGCTAGAAACCATAACTACATTTTGATTATGAGGCAACAAAGTATTGTTTCAAATTGCAAAAGGTCAATACATTTGCTGCTGTTATGTTCCAGAAATCAAAAAGTAATTTTATGGTAGTCATATCAACTCATACTAATAGCTGTCTAACTATCCACCACCCCCCATCATAATCTAAAAATAAGTAGGCTAAAGTGAACATTTAGAATGAGAAAATAAAACTAAAGATGAGGATTTAAAATACATAGGAATGAGGTTCTAGTAAATCATCATAATGACGTATATTACAGTTGCTTGTGGTGAAACCCAAATTTAGCATTAAGCTTTTCGG
Organism: Theropithecus gelada; assembly: GCF_003255815.1. NCBI lineage: Eukaryota > Metazoa > Chordata > Mammalia > Primates > Cercopithecidae > Theropithecus > Theropithecus gelada. Next base: position 102,829,090 of record NC_037676.1, read on the forward strand.
CATCCAGTGTGAAAGACAAATTCTACCTGATCCATTACGCAACTCCTAGAGAACATAAAATGAAAGTAAGGTAACTGCTCAGCAGAAATGCAGTTGTGTGCAGTAAGAAACAAAAGTTCCCTGTCAGGGGTCTTCATAAAGAATGGTGCCAACAGTATCCTCAGTAGCTTTCCTTTATAGATCCAATGGTCCAATCCACAGGGTAGAATGCAATTTTCACTTTAAGACAATCGCATCACAACTAAGTAGACAGGCATAACAGCATGATGGTGACAAGAGACCCCAGTTCCATATTGCTGAGTTCAAATCCCAGCTCTGCCGCTTACTGGTCATGTTGCCTTGGGCATGCTATTCAAACCTGCCTCATGTGCCTTAGTTTCTCTAATGGTGAGGTGTGGATAAGAACAGCATTTGTGGAGATTGAGTTAGTAAGTATAGCATTACCACTTATTAATGAAAAGTTCAGTAAAAGCATTTGGGCTGGGCACTACCATTAGCACAGTTCAAGTACCCAGCTCTCCACTGACCTGACTTGAACTCAAGGCAGTTTCTACAACAGTGTGGTCCCAGAGAACTTTCTGTAAAAATGGAATCTTCTTTACCTGTGCTGCCCAAAAGTACTAGAAATGTGGCTAATATAATGAAGAAAGGAATTTCTAATGTAATTTAAACAGCCACAGGTGCAAGCGGCTACTGCATTGGACAGCATATAGGAAATTTTCAACATTGCCAAGTTTGATTGGACAGTGTTGCTCTAAAACATCCTCCAAGCAATACTCTCTAAATACTGTTATCAGCTAAGCTTTTAAGGAGTGTTAGGTAATGAGGAACTCCAGATTGTAGTCCTTGACATCTAAGGAGTGTGGCCAAATCTCTGTCCCCAGGTGAATGCAGACACCTATGCCTCTGGCTGTGGAGCAGTCTGGTTGTGCTGTGAAAAGTCAAGATTGGGCAACAGAACAGAATGCCAGCCTATGTGTGCTTCGAGGGGAGCCAAGGCCAAGATCCCCCCCTAGAAAATAGTTTTGAATCTACTTGGAGCACAAAGGAATGAACCTCATCTCAAAGTTCTACTTTAGCACAGCTGGAATTGCTTCGTCCTGAACAATTTTAAAGGTGGTTTAATCAGACACTGGCCTCATTTTCCCAAAATGTTCTATTAACTTTGGGAAAAGCTACTTCCTGGTGTTCACTCCAAGATATACTATTTGGAAAAGTTACATCAAGATGACTAAATAAGGCTGAACGCAGTGGCTCACGTCTGTAATCCCAGCACTTTGGGAGGCCAAGGTGGGCAGATCACTTGAGGTCAGAAGTTCAAGACCAGACTGGCCAACATGACGAAAACCCCATCTCTACTAAAAATACAAAAAGTAGCCAGGCGTGGTGATGCACACCTGTAATCCCAGCTACTAGGCAGGCTGAGGCAGGAGAATAGCTTGAACCCAGAAGGCGGAGGTTGTAGTGAGCCTAGGTCATACCACTGCACTCCAGCCTGGGTAAAAGAGTGAGACTCTGTCTTAAAAAAGATTAAATAAGTTAAGCTATACGATGGGTCTCAGATAAGTAGGAGTTAACAATTGTCAAAATCAATAAAATGATTTCACATAAATTATGTAATAGAAACACAAAATAAAGGGAAAGAAATTTATAATAAAATGTATATTTCAATATGTAAATGCTCAGGCCCAACTACATTAGAAGAAACAACAAAATCATTAATATCTGTAGTAGAATTATGTTGATGACTTAAGTATAAGTAGCACTGCTGTCAATAACAAGATTTTTAAAAAGCGGTGCAATTCTTGATAAAGTTTTGAACAAAATGAAGTCGAATCTTCCCTTAATTATCTTGTGGCTGTATTCTTAGAAAATTTATGATACATTAACACTATACCAAATAATATCTTGTTTTAAAATGTGAAATGGCTGGGTTTTAGGTTCAGATATCTAAAATTGTTTTCTAAACACATGAATGTCCAGCAGAACATTCAAGAATCACGTGGGATGTAGAACAATCCTTTGTTAGGCTGAACTGTCCCATGTACTGTGGGATGTAAAACAACTATGGTCCCTGCCCACTGATTGCCAGGAGTGGCCCCAATCACTTCTAAAACCATTAGTCCAAGCCTAACATATGAATTCTACCAACCCCACCCCTGCCAATGACTGGTTCATCAATCCAGGCCTAAGTCAACCTGTGGAGGGTATTGGTTGGTGTGAGAATGGGGTATGTGATATAATGTCAGCCAATGAAACAGCTTAAGTTTGCATCAAAGTCCCCTAAGAGGGAGTCACAGGAAAGACGGTCTCTTCTCTACGTGGTTGTAAATGGATGTGATGTCTAAAAATTCTGTACTCATCACAGAACCAGTCGGAGGAAGCAGTCAACAAAGAGGGCAAGGCAAGAGCACAAGGGAACTGGGCTAAAGATTCTGGATGATGTCACCCTTGGGGTCTACCCTACCTTTTTATGTAAATGGGCTTTATGTGACTGGACTTCCAGTTACATATACAAATACATTTCCTATGGGGTAAGCTGTTTTGAATTTGGATTTTGGTTCTTGCAGCTGAAAGCACTTTGATACATGCATAAACAATTTCACAAGTCAAAGACTGAGGCCTGGTTTTGAAATAAAAACATCGAAACCAAAACAGCAGCAGTGGCAGGTGAACATTGTTCCTGGGCTTCTATACCAAGCGGTAAACTTATGGCAGGTGCCGCTGATCAGAAGCCTGTATGCTCCACAGGTGTGGGGTCTCCACACTGCCAGCCTGTATAGTTAGTTCATCAAGCTACAGACGCGCTGTGGAAGGAGGACCAAACACAGTTCACACCTGCAGCTTGTTGCGGGGGATGCATAAAAGGCAAAGAGCTATTAAACCTGAAAAGAAAAAATATAGCTACAGGTATTGAAGTAATGTTATTAGTATTTGTGTACAAAGAGCTCTACAGGATGCTCTGTGGACAGATGAGGTTATAAAAACAGACCAAGTCCCTGCTCTCATGAAGCTTACAATTAAACAAGTTAGAAAGAAAATCATGTTTACAGAGAAACGGATGAAGGAATGCAAAATACAAGTAATAAACCTGGGTGTGGTAAGTGGTGGGGAAGGGAGGGGTTGGGAAGGAGGCAGTCAGGTATGGTTAACTGTGGAAGACTTTCTGACAAGCCAGGGTTGGACTTTGAGTATTAAAGTTTCTATCGTTGGGAAGATGTGTAAAAAAGGAAAAAAAGTAAGTATATAGGACCACGAGTGGAAAATTTAGTAATGTCCTGCTGAAATGGTATCAGGCGAGGTTCTGAATAAACATGGTTCCATTTCCAGATTCATGAAAGACAGTGGGACAGGAGGAAAGAGCAAGCATAATTGGGGCTGGAGCCTTAATCTGGAATCCCTCTTCTACCAAGACCTACCTGTTTGACCTTGGACAAGTTACTTAGCCTTCCCTGTGTCCATTTTCTCATCTTATAAACTGGGGACATGTAGTGCTCAAGGGAGCGTAGGGTAAAATGAGGTGAGGCATGCTAAAAACTTGCATAATTGGGAGGGGCTTAATTGTGGTAGTTATTATCATCACCCTTAAATCTACAAGCAATTCACTCAAACTAGTTTGAGTATTTATAAGGCAAACATAAATGAAACTCAATATACCTATTACATTAGGTTTGAAAAAAAGCTGTGTTTTAAAAAGCAGCTAATTGCAATCCGTTACAAAATCCCCAAATTACAAGAAAAACTATAATACACTTAAAAAAAAAAAAAAAAAGACAAATCATGATTAAGGGATATATAAATACATTTATTGGTAGTATTCCTGAATGATGAATGCAGAGAACAGAATACAAAATCAGCACATACAAGGAACTATTAATCTTCAAAAATGCTATATACTTACATTTTGACCAATTTTGCATATTTGTTTAGATTTACAAACAAATGTAAAGCAAAGTTTTCTTCTGAATATACTTCAAATTTGAATTGTAGTGTTCTCCATTCTAAAGCCAGCTGTTTTTTGCTGTATTTACACCAACTATGATTTACTTTGTTTGTATCTAACCTAAAAGCAAGACTCTGCAAGCTGATCCTGAAGCAGCCAGTTACTCAGGAATTTTACAACAGCTATTAGAGAGAGGATAAAGCCACATGAAAGAGCGAGCCTCAATACTAGATATACAGATACAAGAGAAAACACCAAGAAGCAAAAAGAATCACAGAAATACCAATTCTATTCTAAAGCATAATTTCTAATTCTAGCAGCAATTCAATTAGCAATAGCTTAGGTGCCTGTATTCCAAAAAACAAAACCATTAGTTCTTTCACTACAATTTCCTGACTTTACCCAATGAATAATTACCAAGCCTTCATATTCTTTTTTAATAACTCAAGAACATAATTCATACATTACAGGATCATTAACAAAAGAGGCCTTCAAACATATTGCTGAAAGCTGCAATATAGTTTGAGGGCCAGATTTCAATTTACATAATATTACCATTCATAAAGAGTTTATGACACCCAGTACAATACTGTTCAGCACGTTAACTCAGAAATGCTCCATCCATTCTTGCCATCAGAGAATTACAGATATGGATGGGATTGTTAAAAGTCTAACAGGGCCTCTAAATAGAACTGCACATGAAATAATTATGAACTATGATAAAACTGTGACAACACAGCTAGCTTATAGAACTGAATTTTTCACTATAATAGCACTACAGATTTATGACAGTTAAATATCAGAATTATTTTTCCCTGCTAACCCTTCAATAGAAAAAGGATTTTCTGACTGTAATTCTGATGAATGGTTATCTCTGATGAATAGGGTACTAGGGAAAATCGGAAAGTGAACAAAATGAACTCGTTTATTTTTCACAGATATTAACGAGCAAAGCAGTTTACAAAAAATCAAAAATTAACCTAAAAACAAATAAATATAAGATCAAATCAATCACCTTTGAACAAAATATAGCTCACTTTCAAAAGTTTTGTTTGGTTTGTGACTAGACTTAAAAATACTAAAATAAGCCGAACAGATTCTAACAATACTAATTTGCTGCACAAGATTTGAAAAAAGTACTTCAAGTTTTAAATTATCTCTTGTCCCTAGAGACAGTAAATAAAAAGTGGCTCTTGCAAAAATAAATGAAAACAAAACCACCAACAAAAACTAATCATATAAGACATTGTTTTTCTTTTTGAATACTTCAATTGGTCCTATATTAGGATAAGGTTTTGATAGCAAGGACTTCCTAGCCTCTTCCTTTATCTTCCATTCTCTAGTCATTTGTGTTTTTACCAAACAAGGCTATGTGCAGGTTTTCCTACAAAGTCAGGTTGAGTCAGAGGTAGCGTTAGGATGCAATATACTTGATCATAATATGTAGTTAGTTCAAATGAACACATCGTTATCTAAAAGGATTACAATAATTAAAAATGCAAAAAGAAACATGTACCGCCCTCACTGCTTTGCATTAAGAAAAATTCTGAGAAACTGAGAACAAACATTGGAAGCCAGGAAATAGGCAATTCATTGCCTCATCTTCCATGAGCTCCTTTAATGCACCAGTTCAGGCTGGTTTTCCACAAAGGGCAGCACCCCGCTCACATAATAGGCAATGCCAAGAGACAGCAAAGCAATGACGAAGATCAAAAGCAACACTCTCCAGAAGCCCAGATCCTCCACAAACTCCTGCCACGTGGTTCGGAAGCTGGAAAGGACCCCTTCACCTTGCTGCAGGTTGGGATTGAGGAGTGAATGGCTTTCCATAGCACTGTGGAAGAAGAAAGAGCAAAAAGGGCATTAAAAAACACAGCAATTCCAAAAACATAAAACTATAGGACTATTATTTAGAAAAGACCAAATACACACACACACACACACATATATACACTCTTACATGCTTATGTATCTGAACAATATATCCTAAACTGTAAATTGCTAAATGGTAATGAGTATGTTTCTCTTGGTTTAGAATTTAGTAAAGTCAAGTTAAAAATTCTGTTAAAAAGGTCCTGGTTGGGCATGGCGGCTCATGCCTGTAATCCTGGCACTTTTGGAGGCCAAGGAGGGAGGATCACTTGAGCCCAGGAGTTCGGGACCAGCCTGGGTAACATAGTGAGACCCCATCTCTATTTCTTTTAAGGTGTCCTGAGCAGAAGTCTTGAAATAGGTTAAATGAGTTGTTTCCATCAAGATATTAAACCACAATACATTATTGTTATGTTAAATTTAGAAGATTCAAAGGGTAGACTCATAATTTAAGAATGTATTAATATGAATAATCAGACACGCAGGTGATAACACCTGAAGAGGACAGTCATCTACAAGTCAAGCAGGGAGGCCTTAGAAGAAACCAACTTTGTGACACCTTGATCTCAGACTTCTAGGCCCTAGAACTGAGAAAACAAATGTCTGTTTGAGGGGGCAGTGGTGGGAAAGATGAGTAAATCTAAAAAGTCACTTATATAGTGTGTGTGAATCTTAAAGTTAAAAGGGAATTTTTATTAATTTAGTTCAATAATCTGACCAATGAAGGAATTCCTTCTTTAAGTGTAATTCTCTAATAATGGAAGCTTACTCTTCAGCCTGTTGTCCATGTGGACTCGTCTAGTTATCAGAATTTTTTTTTTTTTTTTTTTTTTGGAGACAGAATCTCACTCTGCCGCCCAGGCTGGAATGCAGTGATGTGATCTCGGCTCACTGCAACCTCCACCTCCCCGGCTCAAGCAATCCTCCTGCCTCAGCCCCCCAAGTAGCTGGGACTACAGGTGCACACCACCATGGCTGGCTAATTTTTGTATTTTCAGTAGAGACAGGGTTTCGTCATGTTGACCAGGTTGGTCTTGAACTCCTGAGCTTAGGTGATCCACCTGCCTTGACCTCCCAAAGTGCTAGGATTACAGGAATGAGCCACCACAGCTGGCCTAGTCATTAGGAATTCTTAATAGTTTCTTCCTACTGGTTTTAGTTCTATCTTGTACAATAAGACAGAATATGTTCATTTCTCTTCTGCATAAAGGCTAGTCTAATTGAAAATAAGGTAGTGCAAATACCATAAAAACACTGATTCTGGTTTTCAGAACTTTATCAATGAGAAATATGACTACCACAAAGAGAAACTGCATCTGACTTTGGTACTTGGAAGCACTAAGGGAAGAGCACCCATGGTTATGTCACAACATACAGGCCCAATAAGAGGGTATCATTTAGATTAAAGCCACAATGACCATGATCATAGGAACCAACTATCTACTGGTTATCAAAGTTCATTACTATCCTTCCTAACTCCCATAAAACAATCTCTTAGAGTCTCATTCACTATGAACTATGAGTAAACATGCACAACTGGCATTTTTTTAACCTACAACTTTATTTTACTTCTTGATACCATCAAACAAAAGTCCTTCAGCCTTTACCATCATTAGAGGTCTTCTCTGATCATGGGAAACTGACTTCCTAATGGGCCAGTCTACTTAACACCCAAACTTTTTTTTAAATAATTAAAACATGTTTATTCTCTGAATAAGAGATGATGTTTTCAGTGGGAATCTACAGCAATACAGTAATTTCGGACAACTTGAGAGCAAGTTTAAAAATAAGATTAGAATTTTGAGAAGGCCTAAAAGAGTAAAACCACAAATGGATAACAAAGTTCTGGAGAGGCTTAGTTTGGCCTATGTAAAATTTACTGATTATGAGTTGACATGCCCTTATACTCAAACATGTTAGGTATAAAATGAAAATTCAATGAGCATTCTCTCATTGCTCTTCAGAGCTCATGAAGCGCTGCCAATCAGGATCTTCTATAAAGACTTTATCCAATGAAATGCTTTCTACTGTCCAGGGAATATCTGATTCTAACATAATGGGGTGTGTGTGTAATCCTTTTTTAAAAACGTGGTATCTACACTGTCTTTGGGGGTTGTGTTTGTGTGTACCTTTTTAAAAAAATGTGACAGCTAAACTGTTTTTGTTATCCCACACCTACAAAGTAAAAAGGAATTAAACTTAAGAGTTTATATGGAGGAGTGGGGAAATATCTTCCATTAACTTGATTTATAGTCCCTTCTAAGGCCTGTAGAAGTTGTGCTGTCTCGGGGGACTCCTAAGAGAAATGAAAAATATTATAGTAAACACATTTAAAACCCTGCTTTATCTTCTGCTCTAGAAAAAGCTGTTACACAATTATGCCATAATGCCGTGTGCTAGCCAATCTCTTTAAACCTTTTCCTCTACTTTTTATTGAGATATAATTCACATCCCATAATATTTACCTTTTGAAACTGTACAATTCAGTGGCTTTTCATATATTCCCAAAATTATACAACCATCTCTTCTAATTCCAGCACACTTTCAGCACCTCTATCAGAAACTCTGTACTATTAGCAGTCACTCCTCCATTGCCGCTTCTCCCAGCTCCTAGTCTACTTTCTGTCTCTATGGATTTGCTTATTCTGGATATTTCACATAAATAGAATCATATAATATGTGGCCTTTTGTGCCTGGCTTCTCCCATGTAGCATGTTTTCAAAATTTATCCATGCTGTAGCATGTATCAGTACAAAATAATCATATTAATAATATTCCACTGGATGAACAGATGATGTGTATTCCTTCGTCAGCTGATGGATGTTTGGGTGGTGTCCACGTTTTGGCTATTATGAATAATGATGCTATGAACATTCATATATAAGCTTTTGTGTGGACATATGTTTCAGTTTTCTTTGGTATATTCCTAGAAGTGGCACTGCTGGTCAGACGGTAACTCTATGTGTAGCTTTTTGAAGGACTGCCAGACTTTTCCAAAGAAGCTGTTCTACTTTCCATTCCCATCAGCAGTGTATGAGGGTTCCAATTTCTCCACATCCTTCAGAGCACTTGTTATTATCTTTTTAATTGCAGCTATCCTAGTGGGTGTGAAGTGGCATTTCACTGTAGTCCTCATCTGCATTTTCCTAACGACATTACCTTTCAACTTTCTGATTTAAACTTCAACCACTGAATTTCTACCATGAAACTGAGGGGTAGAAGTAAGATAGGAAAACTAGGCAATAAAAGTGTTAATAACTCAATTTTTGAGAAACGAGCTTTACACAGTGTTACAATTAATACAAACTCTCATGCTGCAGTGAAATGGCAGGTATGTGAAGGAAGCAGGAGTACTTCAACTGCTCATCCAATGGAATTTTTTTTTGTACTAATCACTTCTTAGTAAGTAATCACAACTGAGGCAAACTAAGGCCAAAAGTATATTTCTGCTAAAGAGGTGCCAAGAAACTGGCTATTAACAAAATAAAGGCCCTAAAAATATTCCAAACAAAAACACATTCTTGGCTGTTTTTCATGGTAAAGAAGCTTAAAGTACTTAATGTTATTTTATAAAAAGATAAAAATAAATTTCAAGTTATTTTGGAGGAACAAATCTGTAACAAATAATAGTTAACTCAATGTTGTTAAAGTGCTTATGCCATTCTGTCAATCCAAAGTACACAGGAGAGAAAAAAAAGGGCTTGTAAATACATCTCTGACTTCTTGTTTATCTGTCAGCTTTCAGTGATCACTCATGAGGAGTATGCACTGTTCCAGAAGTAAAGCTCCTGGATTTCCTCAGGACTGTACTAAGTGCTTGAAAGTATCTAAACAAAACAGACCTAAGCTTCAGAGCGGAATTAATGGTCCCCAAAGAGCACATCAACTGGCACAGAGAGGAGGAAAGCAAAAACAGGTACAAAGGAATCAAATGAACGGTGAGCTATGAAAAACAGAGAGGATTTCATCTAGAACTCACAGAAACAAGGATCCCAATGGTCTAAGTGGATTATGTGATTCTAAATCCAAGTCCTAGTCCATCAGCTACTAGGTAAACAGCTGATGTGGGCCCTTGTTTATTCTACTTACAACCTACCAAGAATGTTGGGAAGAGACTATGGAAGCTCAGCATCCTTTTTCCTTCACGTGTATAAAGTGCATGGTGGTCAATCAGACTATATGCTACTGGAACTAAGTCTGGCCTATTAACTTTACGTATTGAGCCCAGTGATGTCAGGAGAAAAGATGGTTTGCCACCTTTTTGGAGCTTCCTGAACTGTGTTCTCCATTGCTTCTAGATGAGACATGATGAGCTATTCAAGACCCAGTCAGTCACCACATCTTAGCTTCAATTACTTACAGGAGTCCAAATTTCATTAGCTCCAACTCATATGATCATCACTTTCACTTTCACATTACTGAACTGTGCATGTGTTAAATACTATCGTGCTTTCCCTCTCCTGTTTTCTTGTTTCTCAGCAGTCCACTTCCCTATCCGTGAAACTACCTTTTGGTCTTTTCTAAAATTGCCCACGTTCTTGGCTTTACTTATACTTCTCTTTTTTTTTTAAATTCCATTCTTTTTGTGACCTGTACTTAAACCAAAGCTCCAGTTTCCTTCCCTTAGATTCAGTTGTTACTATTTCTTCTTTGTACTGTCAATACAGCAGGTGGCTAACAGAACATTATGTGCACATGACATGTAGTACTTTCTGTTAATAGCTTCTCAATTGTAATCTGCAGCCATAAGGTCCTATATAAAGTTCAAGTTGCACTTAAAAGCAAATGAATATTAAAGTTCACAAAGTTACCACAAATCCAGGTACTTAAAGTGACTTTCCCCTTAAAATCATATTATCTTGCTGGGCGTGGCTGCATGTGCCTACAGTCCCAGCTAGTCAGGAGGCTGAGGCAGGAGGAATGCCCAGGAGTTCAAGTCCAGCATGAATAATACAGTGAGAGAAAAAAAAAATTTCCGGTACCTTTCACTTTCAGCTGTCTGCATGGTCTCCAGTTTCGAGTGGGCTCCTCTGTTAAATCCTTTTACCTCCTGTTCTTCCAAAGATTCCAGCAATCGGATGACATCTTTATTTACTCCTCTGCGCTTTGCCAGAACTAAAGGGGTGGCACCTTGATGATTGCTAAAAAAAGTTCATAAAAATAAAGAAGCCATCATAGCAGTTACACTACATTGTCAGTTCCATTTTTAGTACCCATTTGTATAGATCTCAGTGAAGAAAGAATGGGCCCAATTAGGACCTACCCTAGGGCCGTGGGGAACCAAAGGAGTATTTGGCTCACTGCAACTTTTCTACCATAAGCCTTGACCAGCAGGCTGCAATCAGACTTTGCCTGATGGGATTTCTGCACAGTTCATCACAGAGGCCATTATCCTCTTACCCAAACACGTCCCCCACCTCCAGCCCCATCCTCACACTGAATGTCTCCTCAACAGCAGATTGTGGTGGACGTTATAGCCGTGTGCCTCCATTTTTTTTCTGAATTGTACTACAGAAAGTGTTTATGAAGAATAAACAAATCACCGGGGGGGGGGGGAAGATGGGTCCAATTAACTCAAAAGTAAAACCCAGAGCTGAGCCAAACATCCAGTGGAGCTGAATTTTGAATTAACCCTTGTTTTTCTTTCTTTCTTTCTTTTTTTTAGTTCCAGGGAAAAGGAAAAAGAGAACATATAGTCAAAAAAAAAAAGTGGATAAATCTAGTTCTAAACTCATTCTTATTTGATATTTATATTTTATGAGACGAGTACTTTTTTTTAACGTCTAAGAAAAAAATGTCAAATAAGCTGCCGTGGTTCACGCAGCTATTTAACGCTAATAAAAGGAGAGAACCACATTAAATCCTGCAGTCAATTCCTACCCCATTGTGTCCTGCAGAAACAGAAGCATTTACTGTCTTATTCAGATTTAGGGGCGTTATGGCATCAATAAATTAGGGCAGTATGTAACTGTAAAATTTAAAGGTCAAGCTCAGTTTTACAGGTGACTTGACATCATTCCCACTGAAAAAGCAGAGTATCACTAAAACAAACAAAAAGCCCCATGACTTCCTCAAATTGTTCAGTATAAAAAGGATCTTGGACTCCAGGGAGATTACGAAGCTCACATGGTGCATTACATGACAGAAGGCACACAAGCGTTAGAGTCAGCGGAACTAGGTTCAAATTCCAGCTCTGTCCCTTATAAACTGTGACCTTTTCAAATCCTCTATAAACTGTGTGAACTTTGTCCAATCCTTTTTTTGTCTTAACTATCAAATCTGTAAAATGAAGAAAACACCTATCGTGAGAGCTCTTCATTCTGAGGACTAAATGAGCTAACAAGTAAACAGGGTCCAGCTCATAGATTTTCAACAAATGTTCTTTTCTTCTTCTTCCCTTGTTGTAACACTACACAATTAATTAGTAGCAGAAACTACCCACTATTTTCATAGAAAAAAATATGCTGCTTCAGCAAAAACCCAGAGGTCAGCCCCTCATTCCCTTACTTGCCTAACAGGATTACACTGTCTTCAATGCCTTTCTGAACTTATTTCAACTGATTAATGAGAAAACAAAATCCAAAGACCCGAGATAAGACTATCAGCTGAGAGACTAATGGGAAGAAATGACTAGACTTCTAAAACCATAGAGAACTTACCAAATATCAATTTTGAGTCCATTGGAAACCAAAAACTGGATAGTATCCACATGGCCACAGAGGTGAAGAGCCGTGTTTCCTTGATAATCTGTGGCCAGAAGATCAGCACCGAATTTATGCAGTAACTGGCAGATGTCTACATTCCCTCGAGCTGCTGCAAGGTGAAGGCCTGTTCTGCCCCTGCTGTCACGAATATTTGGGTCAAAGCCACTTTCCAAAAGCCGCTTGGAATAATTAAAGTCCCCATCAATACAGGCTTGTAGCAAGGGCACGTTAGTCTGAGAAGAATCATTTACAAAAACATACGACATTGTTCTGATGTGGTGGATGGAACACACCTGTAATGAAATAGGTGAGTGAGATGCCATGAAGACAAATGAAATCAAGGCAAAGGAGTCATTTAGAAAAGCACTATTTCTCATCCTTTTTGGCCTCCTGCCTCTAATAAATTACTTTACCAAACAGAAACAACAACAAAGTTATCAATTATATTTTATTTTCCATTAAAACATTTTATTTTCTTCATATCTGCTGGATTAAAATTTTAATTACTGTAGGCCGGGCGCGGTGGCTCAAGCCTGTAATCCCAGCACTTTGGGAGGCCGAGACAGGCGGATCACGAGGTCAGGAGATCGAGACCATCCTGGCTAACACAGTGAAACCCCGTCTCTACTAAAAATACAAAAAACTAGCCGGGCGAGGTGGCGGGCGCCTGTAGTCCGAGCTACTCCGGAGGCTGAGGCAGGAGAATGGCGCAAACCCGGGAGGCGGAGCTTGCAGTGAGCTGAGATCCGGCCACTGCACTCCAGCCCGGGCTACAGAGCAAGACTCCGTCTCAAAAAAAAAAAAAAAAAAAAAAAAATTTTAATTACTGTAAAGCTCTATTTTGCTTTTCATCATGTAAAAAGATTAAGAGATATTTTTAAAGTTAAGCAAGATATAATAGCTTAGATTTAAGTATTACGTTGTCAGAACACATAGATAACATGATGTTTAAACATCAAAGAACTACCCATATATAAATGCTACCGCTGGTAGACATTCTTATTTAAACAAACTGATTATCTTTGATATATTTGCTGCTTCTTGTATTTGAGATATTCTACATGGTAACTAAAACTACTTGCATGAAAAGAAGTTATACTCAACAAAGACCTGTAGAATGTTATGTTTATAGCACAATTTTTTTTTTTTGAGATGGTATCTCACTCTGTTGCCCAGGCTGGAGTGCAGTGGCATGGTCTCAGTTCACTACAACCTCCACCTCCTGGGTTCAAGCGATTCTCCCACCTCAGCCTCCCAACTAGCTGGAATTACAGGCGCTTGCCACCATGCCTGGCTAATTTTTTGTATTTTTAGTAGAGATAGGGTTTCACCATTTTGGGCAGGCTGGTCTTGAACTCCTAACCTCATGACCTGCCCGCCTCAGCCTAGAAAAAGTGCTGGGACTACAGGCGTGAGCCACCGTGCCTGGCCTATAGCACAAATTTTAAGAGAAAGGCTAAGGAAAGTAACAAACTGAATTTAAAAATCAGAGCATGAAATCAATTCAGATTATGTTTCTTTTTACAGTATTGATCTTATTCTGCTGTGCTCTGTGGTTATCTCAATATGTGACTGTGCCAAATTCCCACTGTCCAAAGACTGAGAGGTGAGGAAAAAACAAGTAGGGCTGTCTGGGAATACCAAGTCAGGACAAAGCAGCAATCTCAACCAGGTCTGATGTGAATTTCATCTCTGAGACTCATCCAGCTCACCAGTTTGCCCACATCTCTTTCACGGATGTTTCCCGGCCCCACTGGTGCACCTGAACTCAGGCGAGAGTTCAGCACCTGCCTGCTGCACCTGAACTCTCAGGACATTCTGCTCTACCAAAGTGCATACAACTAGGTCTCTCTCTCTTCCCCTAGGTTCATTTAAGAAAGACTTAAAGCCTGTCAAAAGAAACTTCGCTACAAAATTGACAAGAAAACAGAAAGGCAGACACCAATGCTTTTCTAGAGATGGCTTTTTAGTTCTTAGGTTACAAAAGCTTAGTCACAGATGGACTTGGCTTATACAGCTGATCAGGTAAAGTCTCTTTCTGAAACACTGATGGAACTGGATGCTAGACCCATCTATTCTTGTGCCTAACCTCAAGGGGATTCAGGGAAGCCTGGTTGCTGAGTTTGGTGAGATCGCTGCCCCTATTCCTTTCAACTTGGCTTCTCAGCAGAGCCATTGTCCCAAAATCTGGGGCTGCCTTACACAAGGGCTCTGCTGCTACCATGGGCTCTCTGTGGGAAGAGTGGGCATTAACATATATTGAGACTTGTTCTGAGCCAGGTGCCAACTAGGAGGTTTTAATGAATTTAATTTAATCTTCCTAACAACTCCACAGTAAGGTTTTTTTAATACCTGAATTTCAGTGAGGAGCCACTGAAGGATTTTTTGTTTTAAATTGAGACAGGTTCTCGCTCTGCCACCCAGGCTGGAGTGCAGTGGTACAATCATGGCTCACTGCAGCCTCAAACTCCTCGGTTCAAGCAATCCTCCCACATCAGCCTCCTAAATAGCTGGGACTACTATTTCAATGAGTCCAGCCCATTGAAGGATTTTAAGTCAAAGAAATGGCACAGTCTTATTAGTCTTTCAGAAAGATTACTTGGATGGCAATATGGAGGGTTTGGATTGTAGAGAAAAAGACTGGAGGCAGGGAGATCAATCATTAGGTCACTGCAGCTATCTAGGCAAGAAATGAAAACCTGATCTAAGGCAGTGGCAGGCAGAAGGGGACACACTGGAGAGGAATAGAGAAGACAGAATTAGCACAACTTAATGACTCACTGGATATGAAATGAAGAGTGAAAAGGGGCTGTTAAGAATAATTTCAAATAAGAAAAAAATATATGTTTATGATTTAAAAATACAGAGATTAAAATAAACTTCAGATTATGATACATATGATGACTTTTTAAAAAATCTGGCTGGGCACAGTGGCTCACACCTGTAACCCCAGCACTTTGGAAGGCCAAGACAGGAGGATAGCTTGAAGCCCAGGAGTTCGAAACTAGCCTGGGTAACATAGCGAGAGACCCTGTCTCTATAAAATATTTAAAAGTTAGCCAGGCATGGTGGCACATGCTTTTTGTCCCACCTGTTTGGGACGTTGAGGTGAGAGGATCACTTGAGCCTGGGAGATTGAGGTTACGATGAGCTGAGATTGAGCCACGGCACTCCAGCCTGGGCATCAGAGTGAGACCCTGTCTCAAAAAAACAAACCAAACCAAACCAAACCAAACCAACACACAGAAAAACTCAATGAGAAGAATTTACTCAATAAAATAGTCAGGAATTCTTTTGTGAGGGTAATCTAAATATTTTCCCTTACAGCAAGGGTGTCCAACATTTTGGCTTCCCTGGGTCACACTGGAAGAAAAATTGTCTTGGGCTACACATAAAATGCATAATGATAGCTGATAAGCTTTAAAAAATTGCAAAAAAAAAAATCTCAGGGCCAGGCGCGGTGGCTCAAGCCTGTAATCCCAGCACTCTGGGAGGCCGAGACGGGCGGATCACGAGGTCAGAAGATCGAGGCCATCCTGGCTAACACGGTGAAACTCCGTCTCTACTAAAAAATACAAAAAAAAAAAAACTAGCTGGGAGAGGTGGCAGGCGCCTGTAGTCCCAGCTACTCGGGAGGCTGAGGCAGGAGAATGGCGTAAACCCGGGAGGCGGAGCTTGCAGTGAGCTGAGATTGTGTCACTGCACTCCAGCCTGGGGGACAGAGCAAGACTCCGTCTCAAAAAAAAAAAAAATCTCAATGTTTTTTAAAAGTTTATGAATTTGTGTTGGGCTGCATTCAAAGCTGTTCTGGCCTGCAGGTTGGACGAGCTTGCATAGCATTGAATCATAAAAATGGAAAAGCTATCATAAACCTTTTTAAAAATGAAATGCCACATATGAAGTACTTTTCAAAAGGTAATGTGTTTTGGTTAAATTTTTAAGAATAATTTTTAAAATCTACTTGGCGTTTTTGATTCAAACACAGTAAGAATTCTTGTGGTTTGCAGACTAGGATTCTTCTGAATGTTGGCTCAGCAAGAAATACAAGTCTCTGTGTCTATTTTTCAGGTGAGAATAAGTGTGTATTTTGTCAGTTTCTCTGTGTCCCTGAGCAACTGCTAAACTTAATCCCACATTTAATAAGCCCAATGATAGATATTTTTCATCTTGATCACAGAACTGAATCTGCCCTAAAGCAGTTCACTGAAGGTTTCACATCTTGTGAGGAAGTCCACAGTAGTAAATACTCACGTAAGTCTAAAGATTAGATCTTTCGTTCAGTGGTCACTCAGCAGTTTCTCTGAATTCTCAAGAAGGTTCAACAAAAATATTCTGTAATGTGCTGGCAAGGATCTACAGTAAATAGAAAATTCAGTTATAACAGAAGCGTGGTGAGAAAAAGAACTCACTGTTCTATTAAATACAGACAGGTTACTGAGCCTGTAGAAATTCTCTAGAAAATCTGTAGGTGAGGCATCAATTGTGAAGCCAGAAAAATACATGATGAGTAACAAAGTAGTGAAAAGGAAGGAAAGGCCACAGACTTAATAGAAGCTGCTCTGTGGCCCACAAACAAGAAAGCAAGACAGAAAGATAAAAGAATAAGAACCAAATTATGTGCCATCAGTAAAGAACAAACTGGGCTCCAAAAATTCTCTCAGTCATTACTTGGAATTCAGAATGCATATTTTTCACATTATAAATGGAGGCTACATCCCAGATTAGTTCACAAAAGCATTTTTATAAATAAAATACTATTCATAATGGGAAAAAAATGAAAGTTAAAAAAGCCAGTACTTGTATTTAAACCAAACAGGATACATTTAAGAAAAAATGTTTCTAATCTACCTTGAATGCTGATACTTAAATCTCTTTAAATCTGTTCCCTTCCCTGTCTTTTCAGTGTGAAAGAAAACCTGGCCCAAATCTATCTGTAATCTTCTTTACATAGCCTGACCCTGCTCCCCCTTAACTGTGGTGCTGGCCTGCCCAGGCTATACCCCTCTGCACTGAGAGAGACTACAAGGGCACCCTGTCTACCCGCTCAACTCTTCTCTGGAGGGACCATGGAAGCAGGGCCATGGGCAGGCAGTAAGGACCACAAAAATAGCAATATTAGTTCATGAAACAAACATTCACTGTATGCCTGAAACGTGCTAGATACCATGCTATCAAGTCCAAATCCCAAATTCCTGGTCAGGGTGAAATACAGGTTAACTTTTTACTGGTCATCCATGCTCATCGTTATCGAATCCCTGTGAACAAATTTATATAGGGAAATAATTAATGGTATTTTATGGAGCTCCATTTACAATATGTAAGTCAGACTGTATCATAAAGGCTATCAGTGCTAAGCTGGAACTGATGACAATGGCTGACAAACTGTACGTGAGGACCAATCCCACATGAGGGTCAGCAAATTTCACGAAGACATGATAATACACCAAACATCTACGCTCCTCATTTCCTACTTTTTTTTGTGATACTACAGTATCAATTTAGACAAACTTCGTATCATGGAGCCACTTAACTTGGTTTCCTTAAACAAATATTATGTATTCACCCAAAGCCTAATATTTTTCCTCTCTTGTTCTGACAGCTAGAGCTGGGTCTTTAACAACTAGAGCCTGTCTTTAATGTATGATTTGGTTTCAATTTTCAATGTTAATTAAAATGGTGCAAGTGGGTTATTCTGGATGTGGCAGAGCTCACATTATGGAAAAAGAATAACTTTTGTTTTTTATCTAGAGATAGAATTATAGTTCATATGGCTATGCCCGCCAATAATCCTAATGTTCTCTTAAATCCACAAGAAAGACAATGCTTCTGTAATTTTCTTTTTCCCTTTTTTTTTTTTTTTTTTTTTGAGACAGAGTCTCGCTCTGTCGCTCATGCTGGAGTGCAGTGGTGCAATCTTAACTCACCTGCGGAGGTCTCCTGCATTCAAGTGATTATCCTGCCTCAGCCTCCCCAGTAGCTGGGACTACAGGCATGTGCCGTCATGCCTGGGTAATTTTTGTATTTTTAGTAGAGATGAGGTTTTGCCATGTTGGCTAGGCGGGTCTTGAACTCCTGACTTCAGGATCTACCCATCTTGGCCTCCCAAAATGCTGGGATTACAGGTGTGAGCCACCATACCCAGTCTGCCATTTTCTATGGATATTACAATGCCCCATAAGAAAATACACTTGAACAAATGACAGATTTGTGTGATTTCATATTAATATTACACAAATTCATTAGACTAAATTACTAGAAACCTGCCAAGAAAACTTCCAAGACCTCAATTAGACCTTACTCACTAGACTCTATTAATAGCTGACCTAAGAAGTCATAAAGTGAATACAAATCAGAGCACATATTTAACGACTGTCAAATGAGTGGAGTAAAGACTTTTTTAAATTAAACTTTTTGAGATAATTATAAATTCATATGCAATTGTAAGAACTAACACAGTGATCCTGTGCACCCTTTACCCAGTTTCCCCAATGGTAACATCTTCCAAAACTATAGTACAACATCACGACCAGGATACTGACACTGACATAGTCAAGATACAGAACACTTCCATCACCACAAACCATCTCTCATATATTGCCCTTTTATAGCTATTTCTGCTTCCCTCCCATTCCAGTCTCTCCTTAACACCTAGAAACGACTACTTAGTCTTCCATTTCTTTAATTCTGTCATTTCAAGAATGTGTAAATGGAGCCATACAGCACATACAAGAACCTTTTGGGATTGGCCTTTTTCACTCAGTATAACTCTCTGGAGATTCATCCAGGGTAGCTATGTGTATCCATAGTTTGTCCATTTTTTATTGCTGAACAGTATTCTGTGGCATGGGCGTACCACAATGTAACAGTTCATCTACTGAAGGACATCTGGTGTCTCCAGTTTTTGGCCATTGTTAAAATTTCTACAAACATTTTTTTGTATGTGGCTGTAAATCTTCATTTCTCTAGGATAAATGGTCAGGAGAACAACTAGTGAGTTGTATGAAGGCCTAAAGATTGTGACTAAAAGACTGTTGAGCATGATGGTGTCTATTTTCCCCATTCAAGAAGAACGTAAGGTCATCTTTGGAGTCATGTGTCTCAGTGTCAGGTTATTTATGGAAGAACCTGTAGGACCAAGCATTTGCAAGGTCACATGTGGATATACTGGTATTTACCAAAGGGAGTGTTTAATAAAAACCATTCTACAAACAGAATTAGAGGCACTAATTAAAGTGTCAACAATGAACCAGTAATCTTTCAAGATTCACTGAGGACTGAGTCTGTGCCCCTGTGAATGGATGTGAAACCTAAGTAAACACAATGAAGCCTGCTTGTAGAGGTGGGAAAAGTAGGGGGGAGAGATATGTGATAGTCTGACTCTCCTGAAAGGCACTACTCTTACGAGTGTACATAGAGAGACAATTTTCTTGTCAGATGCTGTTAAAAGAACTTGATTACTCCACCCGGAACATATATGGAGCTGGACTGCCTGGGTTTGAACCCCAGCTCAGCTACTTACTAGCTGTATGACTTAGTACTCAAAAATAAGTTATTATCCTTTTCAGGCTAGCACAGCTCTGGGGAGACCGTCCTCAGCTGTACAGAAGAAAGTTGGCATACAGCACTGAGCCCCTGGTAATAAAGCAGCTTCTGATAATGGGGTGACATCTAGTGGGGAGTGAAGACCTCCAGGAAAGAAAAATAAAATAACTGGTTCCTGGCAGAGGAAAAACCACGTAGTCTAGTGCAAGAACAGCCAATATGGGAATAACCACGCCCCAGAAAGGACACTGGTTGCTGACCAGCGCCCTGGTTCCCAAGGAACAGTGTCCATGAGGAACAGTGTCCAACGACTGGTTCAGAGGCAGACTAGCTGGCATTGTTAAAAGCAGAACTTTGGGGGTCAGGTTTTAGAGGGCTGGTGCAGCCTGACACTTAAAACTCCTCACTCTGTGTTCTGTGCCACAGCCTGAGAGACTCGATGAAGATAGAGTCATTTATCCTTTCTTCACATGGCGCAGTCACTTAGATCTCGGCAACAAGAGCTTCTTATGTCAACCAGCGCGCTTGTCCCAACCCAAACAACAATAAAAAGATTTTGATGGAAGCTTGTGATTCACTGACTTGAGGAAAAGTCATGCCTAATTTTCTTTTATATCTCAAATTCTGGATCCACAATCTTAGGTCAATCTGTAAAACTTTAAGATATAATAGTATCCTTAATGGTTTACAACTAATGGAGAAAATATGTTTGGTTAATGCATACTTATAATAACTAAAAACTGTTCTATATCCAATATCAACAAGAATACATAATAGATTGATTTTTCATTTTGAAAGGCCATTTGGAAAGGCCGGACTAAGTACCACATTCTTGCTTCAAATGGACTGACTATATTATGCCTACACAAGCAATTTTGGTCAGAGATCAAAGCACCAGACATTTCAGCAAAACACAAGGAAGAAACGACACAGCTGGAAAGATATTCTATCAGATCTTATTGCCTTTGCCATTTTCTAATGTCAAAGAAAAGTACTAAAACTGAAAAAATGAACGATCCACAGTAAATGAAACCCCAAATCTAGATTCTATCACTTGGTTATTCTTATCCTTTTACGAGGATGCAGTTGTTTCAAAATACAATCTCAGAGAATTATAAAACAAAAATTTCCAGTGAAGTCATTAAATCCGTTAAACTGCTAGTACTTTAAAATTACTGTTCTTAAAACCTGAGCTCTGCAAAAATCCAAAGATATTGGGCAAGGAAAAAAGCCATGTTGAAAAGAAATTTAGCTGTAAGCAAGTAAGAATTTTAACAATTTAAAATCCTTCCCAAAACATTAACAATATGTTTCTTCAGTCTGCTTATCTTCAGCAGCTATTTAAACAGTAACTATTTCTCTAACAGAGTGATCTTAATTCCTAAGGCCCACAGGCATTGAGTCTAGGGCCATACTGCTTTAAGTGGCAGGGTGACGCTTCATATTTAGTTTATATATTTTCAATGTGCCCTGCAGCCACTGTAAGTTGTCAAGATAATCAGGAGAAAACAGTTCATGTAAAACTTTGTTGCTTGTTCACAGCCGTCCTAAAATTCCTGCCAGAATATGTTTCTAGAAGCCAAGAAATGGGTCTGATTTGTCTATATATACTGGCTGACTGTAATGCCTGGTACATTAATTTTTCTTGAAGTCTAGACATAGGGAAATCCAATAATTCTTTCCTGAATGTACACTCAAGTTCATTGTCACAGGATTTTAAAGTAATATTTTTTTCTTATGACTAGTTCTGCAGTGCATTGTAAAAATTTTTAGGAAATAAATATGAAAAAAGAGAAGAAACTAAAGGCTGCACACAATCAAATCAAATTCATGATTCAACCAACCATGAATCAAAAATATTCGGGGAAAAAAATTGCATCTGTACAGAACACGTAAGTACACTTTCTTTCTTATTTCCTAAACAATACAGTGTAACAACTACTTCTGTAGCATTTACATTGTATTAGGTATTATAAGTAACCTAGAGATGATTTGAAGTATATGAAAAGATGTGCATAGGTTATATGCAAATACTGTATCATTCTGTACCAGGGATGTGAGCACCTGTGAATTTGGTAACTGCATGAGGTCCTGAAACCCATCCCCCATGGATACTAAGGGATGACTGTATTCTGGGTATGTACCATAATTTTATTGAATTCCTTAGCACATTAAAAGAGAATACACATTACGTATTCTCTGTTGGAGAAACAGTTATTGTTTAAATAGCTGCTGAAGATAAGCAGACTGAAGAAATATATTGTTAATGTTTTGGGAAGGATTTTAAATTGTTAAAATTCTTACTTGCTTACAGCTAAATTTCTTTTCAACATGGCTTTTTTCCTTGCCTATAAATTTGTCCTATATTTTTCCTGTCACATAGATTCATTGACATTTTTGGCTAATCAAAATATAAACAGAATTTTGTGATGCAGATGAAAGCTGTCTAATGTATGGCTGTGGAACCAGTCTCTGACCGGTGAACAGTTTTACTGTGATGACAATCTTGATGCAATGCTTTCTTTGCTCACTGCAAAACTTCTAAGATTCTGGTTTACGGTTCATCCTAAATCTGGCTGGATTTAAGTTCCTTATTTCTCTATTTTTTAGAAAATTGTATTACAAGGGCCTAGGAAGTAAATTCTCCCTGATCATATGGCTAGGACCCCAGTTTTTAACCTTTTAGTGATCTGTCCTAAATAAAGATAAAATATGTGAATATTTATTTGGATTCTTAGGAAAAGAGTTGCTCTCTTTCTGCAGGAAGTAAATAAAAGAAGGAACTAAGAATACTATCCTTTTAGGATATCCCAGTACTATGAAGAACATTGGAAGGAAAAAGTTTATAAGCAGAATCTTCTGAATTTTATTTCCAAGGCTCAATAATAACAAAAGTTCCAATTTTTAGCAACTTTTTAGAGCAATTTTTAGGCAGATATGGATCTACCACAAACACACATTTTTATTTTATATCCAACTTTGTAGAAAACACACATTTTGTGTTATTTCCAACATTTTAGTCTAATGTGGCTGTGTCTAAAATTAACTTCGTGATGTCTTCAATACAAAGCTATTAGTAACTTCATAATTAAAACTATTAATGCAGTAAAAGTGAGGTTAATTTGAAGTATGTGAATTACAGAATGATACTTAAAGACAGGTCACTAGCCAGGTGCAGTGGCTTATACCTATAATCCCAGCACTTTGGGAGGCCAAGGTGGGAGGATTGCTTGAGCCCAGGAGTTCGAGACCAGCCTGGGCAACAATGCAAGACCCTGTCTGTACAAAAAACAAAAAAGGCCAGTGCATTGTGTTAAGTTCATATAATAATTAAAACTCGGTTAATCAGCTATTACTTAGATGATGTTCTGGAATTAAGCTTAATGAAAAGGGAAAAAAGAATTTCTTGTTTGTTATGTCTGGTATTACTATGCAAATAATTACTTGGCAACATCTGAGATACACAGTATTCTACATTTATTAAGTTACACTGCAGGCATAGTTCTAAGTGTTTTTCCTGTAATAACTCATTTAATCCTCATAGAAGCCCTACAAGGTACTGCATACTATCATTATAACCATTTCATGAGTTAAAAAAAAAAAAAGTCACTAAGTTTGTTTCATAAGATTTTTTGTCTAATGAATTAGCTTAGCAAATGTCTTCAATCAAACATAAGAACATTAGTCTAGCATATACATTCCATATAACTCTTTACAATCATTTCATTCAAACTGAACTTCTTTTTAAATTGTAGAAACAATACTTGGAAATGTCTTTTACTTTACAGAAAATATTCTAGCACACATAAGCCAAATTAACTCTTTTTAATCATCTTATACAAAGTAACTTTTTAAAGTATGGAAAAATAACAATAAAATATTTTTGGAAAAATCTTCTGCTTCACAGGTGACTAAATTCTTAGATTCATTATTCTCAAGTACTTCTTACTGACTGGGATAACAAGAAAACACCTAAATTTTTCTTTCTCCTTCAGGAAATCAAAAAACACCAAACAAGGATTTCTGATATATTTCTGGCAATATTTATATTGCTTAACTATTATTTGTTTGCATTATTAAAGTTTAGTTACAATTCAACTTTTAGAAAAGGTACTGGCTTAAGACAAATCAAAATTAATTGTTCACAAAAGGAATGCTGGTTATTTTGGATATTTTATTTCACATTCTAATATCTTAGTATTTTCCAAAATCTTTACTACGTAATTTTACCATGTTTAAAATTCTTAGCAAGGGACTTCGTCCTCAGGAGGCTTCCAGTTTATTGTCTATCATTACATAATAAAGTTATTTGATTCTTTAGAACTGTTTTCTCTAGTTGCAACAGCACTTTACTTATATGGCCTAAGAGTGCCACCTTGTGGCCTGCGTAGGCTTCAAGTTCAACAGCATCTAGTATGGCATAAGGTGAGAAGACTGTACCTCTGAAGTTTCACCGTTCCATTTCAAGTTATTTACCATAATTCTCACTAACTTAATTTGTGAAAATCTAAAGTTGGGATGAAGTTCAATTTTCCTTTTAAAAAAACTTTATCAAGAAAATTAATAGCAAAAATATGATTCTAGGCCTATTCAGAAATCTAAACCTCATTAAACTCACCTTAGCAGACTGTATATAAAGTGCTGCTTAAATGGCATTCTAACTTATTCATTTATTGTGTTGTTTCAAAATATAAGAATTGTAGCTTTTGCAAAATATTCCTTATTTTCTAAATAGTCTACAAAATTTAAACCAGACTTCACCCTAAATAAGTTTGAAGGTATGAGACTGTATTCTTAGAAGAAGCTTAACTGTAGTAGCCATGTGTCGCTTAATGATGGGGATATGTTCTGAGAACAGCACTGTCAGGTGCTTTCACTGTTATGTGAACATCAGAGTATCCTTAGGTTCCTACACAAGTCTAGAGGACATAGCCTACTACATGCCCATGCTATACACGACTGTATTTCCACAAAATTCTTAGAGCTGGAAGGCCATCCAACATCATTTAACTCAATCTCATTATTTTACAAATAAGGACACTGAAACCAGAAAGGCTGTAACTTTGCTACTTTACACGTTACCCCTTATCCCCACAGGTTCCAGTCCTATTCATGATTCACTGTCGAAATACAAAATGCAGTCGTGCACTGCATAGTAACATTTTGGTCAACGATGGACTGCATATATGAAGGTGGTCCCGTAAGATTAGAATACAGTATTCTTACTATAACTTTTCTATGTTTAGATACAAATATTCACCACAGTGTTAAAACTGCCTACAGTAGTCAGTACAGTAACATACCGTATAGGGCTGTAGCCTAGGAACAGGCCATACCATATGGCCTGGGGGTGCAGTAGGCTCTTCTATCTAGGTTTGGGTAGTAAGTACACTCTGCAATGTTTACACAATAGTGAAATAATCTAATGGTGAATTTCTCAGAATGCATGTGCCTGTCATTAAGCAATGCATGACTGTACATCATCTTCAACATAATAGTTTATTTTTCACAATTCTGTTGTAATTTGTTCCTTTCCACGCTCTAGATTATGTGCTAGATGGGTACAAGCATGTACTGCATCCTTCACACAAAACACACCTAACGACAGTGGGTGGACAACGGCCCTCCTCCCTACACTATAAAACCCTGGAGGATCTAGTGGACTTCTTTAAGGTGGGGTCTGCTGTGTGTGAAGCTATGCAAATCACTCTAGCCTACATTTACCATATATACATCTATGGCCTAGGTAAACCCTTAAAATTCAGAATTCCTTACGTATCCTTATTACACCCACATCCCACCTCACTCACTCCAACCTTCTGGGGCCCTCGTAAATAAGGATATACAATAAAAGACAACTGGACAGTGGACTAAAGAGATGGCTTAGTCAAACTGTATTTTTAAAATGGCATGTTTCTAGAACAGACGTGAAACAACTGAGGAACAGCAGAATGACTCGTATGTGTGGTATTAGATGTATTTCTTTTCTCTCCACTGGAAATGTTGATTTAATGCTGAGACTTTTGGTAGAAAAGGAATAAATAGTCTTATATCTAAGGGAGTTGAGCAGTGTCTGTGGGTTTAAAGGGAATGTGTGGCTCTTTTCCTGCTGTCCCTGCTCTGGACTGGGGGTAACCTATTTTGGGAAGGAGTCTTTTCTGCAAAGAAAGTAGGAAGTACATGCTTAGAAAGGGCTCCAGATTCACAAAAGAAAAACAGAGATTCGCTGCCCCCCAGGTTTTCTAGCCTAGTTTATGAGGATAGAAATAAATAAAGGATTATAGGCAGAAGTTGTAACTTTTGGCTAGCGCCTTCTTCATGCTGCCAATTAGGAAGGGGTGGGGCAAGAAGTGGAAGACATCAATATTCTAAAGCAGAGCTCAATCACCAGTCCTGATAACTTCTTCAGTAGAGTAATAATTTCAAGCAGAAGACAATGAATTACAGCAATTCTCTTTCTGACTGAGCCCTGGCCCCTACACACAGCCTCTCCTATTAAAATGGTGAATCTGTGAGTTAGCTCAGTTTACATGTGTGCACTCAGCGCATTCTGGACAATCTTTTAGAAAAGGGAATAGAGGATGACAAGTTCCTGTATCAGTTTCCCATGGAGCTATTTTTGCAAACTGCCCAGAGACCAGAGACCTGCCCATTGTGACTAACATGGGAAAGAATGGTCAAAGACTATGGATCTTAAGTTTTAATAGCTACATAGCTCTTCCAGATTTGCTGCTTTCTAGGAAATGTCTTTAATAAACAGGCTTTGTTTAAACACTGTCAATTAAAACTAATTCCAAAACTAATTCCTAGTGTTAGCAACTGTTAATACAAACCTTATTTCCTTCTAATTCTTATTCTCAATCTCAAAACCATTTAATATTTTGCCATTCGTTCTATAACAAATACTAAGGAAACTGGAAATAATATGGTAAATTTCTTTATCTCAAAAAACAATTTTCTAAATGACTTGTAGATAGGAGCAGGACACAATATAAAGCTGTTAAGAACTCGTTTTTAAAAGTCTGAACAACTGCTACTTTAAACTTTTGTCCTTGTACTCAAGAGAACTACAGTGTTAAGCAAAGATAATTATGATTTAAAAATTGTTCTTTAAAATGCTATCAGAAGATAACGGCTTCACAGTCTTCAAACAATAAGAGAGTAAGTTTCCTGTTTTTAAATAAATAAATTACACTCTGAGGATTGACAAGCTTTGAATTTGGGGAAATTAACTATAATATAAAATGTTATATCTTCAGCTGTAGAGAAGTATAAGAAAAAACACACAAAAACAAATTAAAGGCAAACTTTCAGGTTTATGGTAGCTATTAAATTTACCACTAATATTTTTGCATGTCTTCTTCAGTGACAACTACCAAAATAAATCTATTCCAAATACATCTAAATATTTTATTCAAATAGTGTCCTTTCATACCATGTCTCCCTGGCCCAAATTTTTGTTTTTAATTTTATTTTATTGGATGGTTTCAGCAGTGTAATCATTTAAAGATTAACCCCAGAGTTTTTAATGTCAAAGACCTTTATCTCCACATCACTTCCATCACTTAGTTGGACTTTGCACACTTAGAACTTAACTCCACCACCCAGATCTTGACTCACAACTACCTTTTCTATTCCCTTACACTTTAGGAAATATTTCTCATTTATGTCTCTCAATCTCTCGCTTATCCTCCTTTTGGCTACCCCTAGCAGGAAGAAATCTGCCTGTACCACCATCCCTAACTCTCTTCAGCCAGCTTCTGGTCCATCTAAGGCTCAAAGCAGATCCCTTCCACTTCCACCAGGAAAGAAAATCCCTTACCCATCCATGAGATCAAGACATACAGAAGCAAGGACAATGAACATAAGTATAAAGTTGGGGAGAGGCCTAGCAATTGGAGAAAAGACTATAATCAACATCTAGAAAGAACTGAGCATTGGATCAAATCTCAGTGTCAGGATTCTGCTAACCTCAAAGTACAACTTGCCTCTCACTCTAGACAAGGCTGAAGCTAGGAAAAACAATCAAGTGATCTTAAATGATAAACAGCGAAGGCAGACTTCCAAACTTGAATCAAGAGATCCATGATCTGTGAATTTATCCAGAATTATTTTTCAGGATAAGCAATAAGTACTACACACCAATCAAAAGGTTTGCATCTTAGGTCCCAACTCTGCCATTTTCTAAGGTACTCTCTTGAGTAGTCCAACTCTAAGAGTCCCAGTTTCCTCATTTGCAAAACTGGGATAATATCTGTCTTACCTACTTCACAATATTTTTGTACAGAACTTTGAAAACTATAATGAAATATACAAATATAAGATGCCATATATTTTTTTCTTAGTTTCTTAGTAAAAGTTTCCCTCAAAATAAGTTCACTTTGAGTTAAGGGTAAAATGATTTCCACATCTTGGTAACAACAAGTAAAAAGATTTCTGCCTTGAACGGGGTCAGAGCAACTTGTAGAGTTTGGTGCTCTTTACAGAGTGAACAAGCAGAGAAGCCCAAGGAGATAATAACAGTATTGTACACTGGCACAGGAGTACGTACATAGGGCAGATCAAAGTCTCAAATGGATATTTTGCCAAAGCTTTAATATCATATCTAAAACCAGCACTCCAGAGGCTGGGTATGCTGACTCATGCCTGTAATCCCAGCACTTTGGGAGGCAGAGGTGGGAGAATTGCTTCAGCCCAGGCATTCGAGACAAGCCTGGGCAACATAGTGAGACCCTGTCTCTTTAAAAAAATATACATATATACACATATACACACACACATATATATATGTGTGTGTGTGTGTGTATGTATTAGTTGGGTGTGGTGACACGCACCTGTAGTCCCAGCTACTCGGGAGACTGAGGTGGGAGGATGGTGATATGATTTGGCTTCGTGTCCTCACTCAAATCTCATCTTAAATTGTAGTCCCCACATGTCAAGGGAGGGACCTGGTGGGAGGTGAATGGAGCATAGGGGTGATTTCTCCCATGCTGTTCTCATGATAGTGAGGGAGAACTAACAAGATCAGATGGTTTTAAAATTGACAGTTTCCCCCACACACTCTCTCTTGCCACCATATAAGATGTTCCTTGCTTCTCCATAACCTTCCACCATGATTCCAAGTTTCTTGAAGCCTCCCCAACCATGTGGAACCACGCATCAATTAAACCTTTTGTTTATAAATTACCCAGCCTCAAGTAGTGTCTTTTCTTTTTTTTTTTTTTTTTTTTTTGAGACAGAGTCTTGCTCTGTCGCCCAGGCTGGAGTGCTGGGGCGCAATCTTGGCTCACCGCAAGCTCTAGTTTGTGGGTTCACACCATTCTCCTGCCTCAGCTTCCCAAGAAGCTGGGACTACAGGTGCCCGTCACCACGCCCGGCTAATTTTTTGTATTTTTTAGTACAGACGGGGTTTCACCATGTTAGCCAGGATGCTCTCAATCTCCTGACCTCGTGATCCACCCGCCTCGGCCTCCCAAAGTGCTGGGATTACAGGCATCAGCCACCGTGCCTGGCCTCAAGTAGTATCTTTATAGCAGTGTGAAAACAGACTAATACAGAGAATTAGTACCAGGATTGGGGCGCTGCCATAAAAATAACCTGAAAAAATGGAAGTGACTTTGGAACTGGGTAACAGGCAAAGGTTGGAACAGTTTGGGGGGCTCAGAAGATATGGGAAAGCCTGGAACTTCCTAGAGACTTGCTGAATGATTTTAACCAAAATGCTGATAGTGATATGGACAATGAAATCAAGGCTGAGGTGGTCTCAGAAAGAGATGAGGAACTTATTGGGAACTGGAGTAAAGGTCACTCATGCTATGCTTTAGTAAAAAGACCGGTGGCACTTTGCCCCTGCCCTAGAGATCTGTGGAACTTTGAACTTGAGAGATGATTTAGGGTATCTGGCAGAAGAAATTTCTAAGCAGCAAAGCATTAAAGATGGGGCCTGGATTTTTCTGAGTGTACAAATGTGTTCACAAAGAGATAATCTGCAATTGGAATTTATGCTTAAAAGGGAAGCAGAGCATAAAAGTTTGGAAATTTGCAGCCTGACTGGTAGAAAAGAAAACCCCATTTTCTGGGGAGAAACTCGAGCATGCTGCAAAAATTTGCCTAAGCAACAAGGAACAGAATGTTAATAGCCAAGAAAATGGGAAAAATTTCGCCAAGGCATGTCAGAGATCTTCATGGCAGCCCCTTCCATCACAGGCCAGAAAGCTTAGGAGGGAAAAATGGTTTTGTGGGCTGGGATCAGGCCCCTGCTGCTCTCTGCAGTCTCGGAATATGGTGTCCAGCGTCCCGGCTACTCCAGCTCCAGCCATGGCTAAAAGGGGCCAGACTACAGCTCAGACCATTGCTTCTGAGGGTGCGGGCCCCAAGCCTTGGCAGCTTCCATGTGGTGTTGGGCCTGCAGGTGTGCAGAAGACAAGAGTTGAGCTTTGGGAACCTCCACCTAGATTTCAGAGGACATATGGAAATGCCTGGATGTCCAGACGGAAGTCTGCTGCAGGGGCAGAACCCTTATAGAGAACCTCTGCTAGGGCAGTGTGGAAGGGAAATGTGGGGATGGAGCCCCCACACCGAGTCCCCACTGGGGCACTGCCTAGTGGAACTATGAGAAGAGGGCCACTGTCTCCAGACCACAGAAAAGTAGATCTAATGACAGCTTGCACCGTGCGTCTGGAAAAGCAACAGGCATTCAATGCCAGCCCATGAAAGCACCACAGGGGCTGTACCCTGCAGAGCCACAGGGGCAAAGCTGCCCAAGGCCATGGGAGCACACCCCTTGCATCAGCATACCCTGGGTGTGAGACATGGAGTTAAAAGAGATTTTGGAGTTTAAGATTTAATGACTGCGTGGCTGGGTTTCAGACTTGCATAGGGCCTGAGGCCCCTTTGTTTTGGCCAATTTCTCCCATTTGGAATGGGAGCATCTACCCAATGCCTGTGCGCCCATTGTATCTTGGAAGTAACTAACTTGCTTTTGATTTTACAGACTCATAGATGGAAGAGACTTGCCTTGTCTCAGATCAGACTTTGGACTTGGACTTTAGGTTAATGTTGGAATGAGTTAAGACTCTGGGGGACTATTGGGAAGGCATGATTGGTTTGAAATGTAAAAAGGACATATTTTGGAGGGGCCAGGGGCAGAACGATATGGTTTGGCTCTATGTCCCCACCCAAATCTCATCTCAAACTGTAATCCCCATATGTCGAGGGAGGGACCTGGTGGGAGGTGACTGGATCATAGGGGCGGTTTCCCTCATGCTGTTTCCATGATACTGAGGGAGTGCCCATGAGATTTGATGGTTTTAAAAGTGGCATTTTCTCTCCCTCTCCTGTCGTCATATAAGATGTGCCTTGCTTACCTTTTACCTTCCCCAGGGATTCTAAGTTTCCTGAGGCCTCTCCAGCCATGAGGAACTGTTAGTCAATTGAACTTCTTTTGTTTATAAGCTATTTAGAGCAGTGTGAAAACAGACTAATTCAAATGGCTTAAGCCTGGGAGCTTGAGGCTGCAGTAAGCTGTGATCATGCCACAGCACTCTAGCCTGGGCAACAGAGTAAGATCTTGTCTTAAAAAATAGAATAAAATAAAATAAAACCAGTACTCCATACATACACTCCAAAGACACTGCTCCAAAATTCTCTGCCGGTGGTAACAATACCTCCCTAGAAACCCTGTCTTCAAATCCTTGATGCTTTCTTTTCTCCTGACACTGAATCAGACACAAAGCCCTGTCAGTTCTTTCATTGTCTTGCAAATTCTTTTTCCATTTTATTGACACTGCCTTCACTCTTAATTTGTGCCCTAACAAACAATTTTATACATGAAGTTTTCCAGTATCTTCCTAACTGGTCTCTCAGTCTCATTCTCTCTTCTGTCACCCCCTAACCCCAGTCAATCGCATGAAGCTACCATGCTCATTTTTTCATCCCATGCTTTGTGAACATCACTTCCAAGCTAAAAGTATTTTTAGTAGCTCCCATGGCCCAAGCATGGCCTTCTACTTTAGTTATTCTCCATTTCCACTTTTGCCTCTCTACAATCCGTTCTCAATACAGGAAAAAAAAATCTTCCAAAAACACAAACCATTTCCTTACCTGAAATATGTCAATGGCAGCCCAATGCATTTAAAACAGCCAAAATCCTTAATAAAGGATAAATTATAAGGCTACAAAGCCCTGATAATTTTGTTCCTGCCTACTTCTCCAAATTCATCTTTAACCATTCCCTTTCTTGTTTTCTATACTCTACCCGTGATTGCCTCCTTTACATTCCCTGAAGCTCCTTCCTGCCTAAGGGGTGCACTTACTTCTCTTTCTGCTGGAATGTACTTCCCCTGGATGGAGAATCATTCAGGTCTCAGTTCAAATGTCACCTACTTCTCCCCACGTTACTTCTCACATCACCCTGCTTACTTTGTTCGTGTTTTCATTACAATCTATAATTTTCTTATTTATGTGCTTAATCATGATGTACACATCTCCCCAGTTTGAAAGTAAACTCTGAGTGCATGAGTTTGTCTTGTTCTGCACTATCCACAGTATTTCACATTACCTATTACACACTGAGTGCTCAACCTGTATCTTTTCTGTTAAGTGAATGTATGGTCCAAACACAAAATATGCATTCAAACAAGTCTTTCAGTGGAGTCTGGAAGTCAGTATAAATGCTTATATGATGACAATGAAAATGAAGGAATTGGCAGGGCGCGGTGGCTCACGTCTGTAATCCCAGTACTTTGGGAGGCTGAGGCGGGTGGATCACGAGGTCAGGAGATCGAGACCACCCTGGCTAACATGGTGAAACCCCGTCTCTACTAAAAATACAAAAAATTAGCCGGGTATGGTGGCAGGTGCCTGTAGTCCCAGCTACTGGGGAGGCTGAGGCAGGAGAATGGCATAAACCCAGGAGGCGGAGCTTGCAATGAGCTGAGATCGTGCCACTGCACTCCAGCCTGGGGGACAGAGCGAGACTCCATCTCAAAAATTAAAAAAAAGAAAGAAAATGAAGGCATTCACTGAAGGTACCCAAAAAATATAACTAAACTAAAAATGTATGACAAAAATTGGGTACCAATAAAATTGATATCACATTTAAAAAGAAATCATGTTCACATGACTACTTCTTGAACATCTTTTAATGTCCGAGAAATAGGAGTATTTAGAAATAATAAACATTTGTTGACTCTTCCCATAAGCAGGTACATATTAGATAGAAATGCAATATGATATACACCTATTTATGTATCCACAAAAATTTTTAGAAATAAGAAATTTTTTTAAATTAAAAACAAATTTTAAAGATCTACTCAGAAATGAAAAAAAAAGAAAGAAAGAAATGCAATAGCAATATGAAAGCAAAACAATAGTTTGGGTATTTCACACTTATTTTACATAATATGGAACATTAGCATTAATGCTGGTTATTTTTTTTTTTTAATTCAGATTTTTTTTTTAAACAGATGGTGTCTCACTATGCTGCCCAGGCTGGCCTCAAACTCCTGGGCTCAAGTGATCCTCCTGCCTTAACCTCCCAAAGTGCTAGGACTACAAGTGTGAGCCACTGTGCCCAGCCTGGAATGTTTTAACAAGTTAAATATTCAACACATTTGAAGTAAAAAACAACATTTCAGAACATTAAAAACCCATAAATGTATAAAAATACAAGTGTTAAACATATATTGCCATTCTAATATAAATTAGGAAAAGAATAAAGTGAAACATTTTAAAAGAAGCCATATAAAAATGGGGAAAATTTAAATAATCACCAAAAAATTGAGAATAACATTCTGATTTCTTCAAAAGCACAATTCTGCAAAAAAAATTTTTAAAAAAACTGCATTACTAGTATCACGACTGAGCTGTGAACATATCTTTCATTATTTATCTTTTTAAAAATGGTCTTTATTTTTTAGATCAGTTTTGGGTTCACAGCAACACTGAGCAGATTTCCCATATCCCCCACCCTGCCACCACCAGAGGGTACATCTGTTATGACTGATGATCCTACACTAACACATCATTATCACCCAGAGTCCATAGTTACATTAGGTGAACCCTAATGTAAACTATGGGTTTAGACAAATGTATAATGGGTTTAGACAAATGTATATGGGTTTAGACAAATGTATAATGACATGTATTCATCATTATAGTATCATGCAGATTAGGTTCACTGCCCTAAAAATCTTCGGGGCTCTGCCTATGCATCCCTCCCTTTACCCAACCCCTGATATTTTTATTGTCTCTATCATTTTGCCTTTTCCAGAATGTCATATAATGGAAATCATACAGTATGTAGCTGTTTCAGATTGGCTTCTTTCCCTCGTAATATGTATTAAGTTTCCTGTATCTTTTCACGGCTTCATAGCTTCTCTTTATGACTGCATAATATACCATTCTTTGTATGTATTACAGTTTATCTGTTCACCTACTGAAGGACATCTTGGTTGCTTCCATGTTCTGGCAATTATGAATAAGGCTGATGTGAACATCCACATGCAGGTTTCTGTGTGGACAGTTTTTCACTCCTTTGGCTAAATACCAAGGAATGTAATTGCTGGATGGTAAGAGCATGTTTAGTTTTTTTAAGAAACCACCAAATTGTCTCCCAAAGTGGCTGTACCATTTTGCATTCCCACTAGCAATGAATAAGAGTTCCTGTTAATCCACATTCTCACCAGCATTTGGTGGTGGTGTCAGCATTCTAGATTTTAGCCATTTTAGTAAGTGTGTAGTGGGATCTCACTGTTTTAATTTGCATTTCCCTGATGACATATGACGTGGAGCATCTTTTTCATATGTTTATTTGCCATGTGTATATCTTCTGTGATGAGGTGTCCATTAAGATCTTTGGCTTATTTTTAAAATCAGGTTGTTCATTTTCTTTCTTTCTGTCTTTTTTTTTTTTTTTTTTTTTTTTTTGAGTACAGGGGACTTCATTGATGGTACACGACAAGGTAGAGCTTTGTGGGGTCTGCATGGAAATTGTGAGGAGGGGAGATTCCAAGTGTGGTGGGGGACTGAGCGTGACAGGGACTCCCCAGAAGCTGAAGGTCTCTCTCTTCCTCTTGTGTTCTCACTGGGGCTGGCTGTCGAGGAGTCTTACTCCTTGGAGGCCATATGGGCCACCACCCTGTTGCTGTAGCCAAATTCATTGTTGTATGAGGAAATGATCTTGACAAAGTGGTCACTGAGGGCAATGCCAGCCCCAGCACTGAAAGTGGAAAAGTGGGTGTCACTGTTCAAGTCAGAGGAAACAACCTGGTGTTCAGCGTAGCCCAGGATGCCCTTGAGGGGCCCTCCAACGCCTGCTTCACCACCTCTTTGATGTCATCATATTTGGCAGGTTTCTCCAGATGGCAGGTCAGGTCCACAACCAAGACATTTGCAGAAGGGAACATGGAAGGCCATGTCAGTGAGCTCCCTGTTCCGCTCGGGGATGGCCTTGCCTACAGTCTTGGCAGCACCAGTAGATACAGGGATGATGTTCTGGAGAGCCCCACAGACATCATGCCACAGTTTCCCACGGAGACCATCCACAGTCTTCTGGGTCACGAGTCCTTCCACAATGCCAGAGTTGTCATGGATGGGCTTGGTCAGTGGGATTAAGCAGTTGGTAGTACAGGAGGCATTGCTGATGATCTTGAGGCTGTTTTCATACTTCTCATGGATCATGCCCATTATGAACATGGGGGCATCAGCAGAGGGGGTAGAGATAATGACCCTTTTGGCTCCCCTGTTACATAAGCCCCGGCCGAGATTCTCCACGGTCATGAAGATGCCAGTGGACTCCACAGCGTACTCAGCGTCAGCATCACCCCATTTGATTTTGGTGGGATCTTGCTCCTGGAAGATGGTGATGGGATTTCCATTAATGACAAGCTTCCCATTCTCAGCCTTGACGGTGCAGTGGGATTTGCCATGGGTAGAAATACTGGAAGATGTTGACCATGTAGTTGAGGTCAATGAAGGGTCACTGATGGCGACAATATCCACTTTACTAGAGTTAAAAGCAGCCCTGGTGACCAGGTGCTCAATATGGCCAAATCTATTTACTCTGGCCTTCTTCACCTTCACCATGGTGTCTTACAGACATGGCTTTGAGAAGAGGATGGTGAGCACTGAGCAACCCCGGCCAGCGCCCATACCCACCTTTTTGTTGAGTTTTAAGAGTTCTTTGTGTATTTTGGATAACAGCCTTTATCATATATGTCTTTTGAAAACATTTTGGGCTGGGTGCAGTGGCTCACACCTGTAATCCCAGCACTTTGGGAGACCGAGGTGGGCGGATCACCTGAGGTCAGGAGTTCGAGACCAGCCTGGCCAACATGGTGAAACCCCATCTCTACTAAAAATACAAAAATTAGCCGGGCATGGTGGTGTACATCTGTAATTCCAGGAATTCAGGAGGCTGAGGCAGGAGAGGAGGTTGCAGTGAGCCAATATCGCACCACTGCACTCCAGCCTGGGTGACAGAGTGAGACTCCGTCTCAAAAAAAAAAAAAAGAAAACATTTCTCCCAGTCTGTGCCTTTTATTTTTATTCTCTTAATAGTGTCTCTGCAGAGAATTTTAATTTTAATGAAGTCCAACTATCAATTCTTTCATACTGTACAATTTCAATTAAGTGACACTCTGGGAAGGACAAAATTAAAGAGACAGTAAAAATATCCATGGTTTGGGGTTAGAAAGGAGGGAGAAAAGAACAGGCAGGGCACAGACGATTTTTAGGGCAGTGAACCTAATCTGTATGATACTATAATATGGATACATGTCATTATAAATTTGTCCAAACACACAGAAAATGTAACACTGAGTGAACCCTAATCATGAAAGAAATCATGCCTTTGGTGTCGTATCTAAAAAGTCATCACCAAACGCAAGGTCATCTGGATTTTCTCCTATGTTATCTTCTAGGAGTTTTATAGTTCTGTGTTTTACATTTAGGTCTGTGATCCACTTTCAGTTCATTTTTACGACGGATGTAAAGTCTGTGTCGAGATCAAAATTTTTTGCATGTAAATGTCCAGTTGTTCCAGCATCATTTATTGAAAAACTATTTTTCTCCATTGTATCCTTTGCTTTTTTGTCAAAGATCAGCTGACTATATTTATGTAGGTCTATTTGTAGGCTTTCTATTTGGTTCCATTACCATAGCTTCCCAGTAAATCCTGAAGGTGGGTAGTGTCAGTCTTCCAACTTTGCTCTCTTCCAATCTTGTGTTGGTTATTCTGGGTCTTTTGCCTTTCCACATAATCTTTATAATCAGTTTGTCAATATCCACAAAACAACTTGCTGGGATTTTGACTGGGATTGATTAGGTTGGGAAAAAGTGACATCTTGACAATACTGAGTCTTTCTATACACAAGCCTGGAATATCTCTCCATTAGTTTAGTTCTTCTTTGATTTCTTTAATCAGTTTTGTAGTTTTCCTCCTATAGTCTAATGCATATTTTGTTAGATTGCTTTTGGAGGGTGCTAATGTAAACAGTATTGTGTTTTTAATTACAAATTCTACTTGTTCATTGCTGTTATATAGGAAAGCAATTAATTTTTGCCTATTACCTTTGTATCCTGCATTCTTGCTATAATTGTTTATTAGTTCCAGGAGGGGTTTTGTCAGTTTATTCAGATTTTCTACATAGATGATCATGTCATCTGCAAATAAAGGTAGTTTTATTTCTTTATTCCCAATCTGTATAACTTTTATTTATTTTACTTTATGTTTTGAGATGGAGTCTCATGCTGTCACCCCGGCTGGAGTTTAGTGGTGCAATCTTGGCTCACTGCAACCTCTGCTTCCTGGGCTCAAGCGATTCTCCTGCCTCAGAATCCCAAGTAGCTGGGATTACAGGCGTGAGCCACTGCGCCCAGCCTGTGTGATTTTTCTTTTCTTTTCTTACTGCATTAGCTAGGACTTCCAATATGACATTGAAAAGCAGTGGTGAAAAGGAACATCACTGCTTTGTTCCTCATCTCAGTGAGAAACCTCCAAGTTTCTCACCATTAGGTATATTAGCTGTAGGGTTTTTGAAGATCTTTTTTTTTATTGAGTTAAGGAAGTTCTCCTTTATTTGTAGTTTACTGAGAGTTTTTTCGTAATCATAAACAGGTTTTAGATTTTATTAAATGCTTTTCTTACATCTACTTATAGTATCATGTGATTTTTCTTCTTTAGCCTAATGAATGTGACGAATTACATTAACTGATTTTCAAATGTTGAAGCAGCCTGGCATATCTGGGATAAATTCCACTTGGTGAGGATGCTAAGTATTTTTGTACATTGTTAGATCTGATTTGCTAATATTTTGTTGAGGATTTTTGCATCTTTGTTCATGAGAAATATTGGTCTATAGTTTTATTTTCCTGTAATGTCTTTGGTTTTGGTATTAGGGGAATGTTGGCCTCATTGAATGAGTTAAGAAGTATTGCCTCCGCTTCTATCCTCTGAAAGAGGTTGTAGGCAGTTGGTATAACTTCTTCCTTACATGTGTGGTAGAATTCACCAGTGAACCCACCTGGGCCTGATCCTGTTTTAGGAGGTTATGCATTCTTTATTAAATTTCTCTAATGAATGAATATACGCCTATTCCGATGGTTTATTTCTTTCTGTGTGAATTTTGGTAGCTTGTGCTTTTCAAATAATTGGTGAATTTCATCTAGGTTATCAAATTTGTGGGCAGAGAGTTGTTCGTAGTATTCCTTTATTATCCTTTTAATGTCCATGGGATCTCTAGTGATGTCCTCTCTCATTTCTGATATTAGTAATATATGTCCTCTCTTTTCTTAGTGTGGCTGGAGGCTTATTAATTTTACTGGTCTTTTCAAAGAACCAACTTTTGGTTTCCCTGATTTTCTCTATTGATTTCTCTTTCAGTTTTATTAATTTATGCTCTAATTCTTATTTCTTTTCTTCTGCTTACTTTGGGTTTAATTTGCTCTTCTTTTTCTAGTTTCACAAGGTGGAAGCTTTAGATGGTTGATTTTGGATATTTCTTCTTTTCCAATATATACATTCAATGCTATAAATTTTCCTCTAAGCACTGCTTTTGCTGTATCCCACAAATGTCAGGCTATGTTTTCACTTTCATTTAGTTCAAAATATTTATTAATTTCTCTAGAGATTTCTTCATTGACTTACGTTATTTAGAAATGTGTTATTTAATTTCTAAGTATTCAGTGATTTTCCAGCTATCTTTCTGTTATCAAATTCTAATTCAATTCCTTTTGGTCTGAGATCAGATATTGGATGATTTCTATTTTGGCCAATTCCAAAACAGCTACAGCCTCACTCATTACTTTGTGCTTGTACTCTATAGAGATGGTTAACCTATTTACTATTCTGACTATACTTTGGGGCTTTTTTTTTTCTCATCAGTTATTGCCAGGTGCCCAAACATGAATTTAATATATTACTTTGAGTGAAAATCAACTATGTGTTTTTAATTTCCTCAGATGTCCACGGCCTACCTAGACTCCATTCCCACCTGTTCCGCTGATACTCAGCTCTACTACTCTTCACTGCTCATATGCTCTGGAGGGGTCAGTCTTCATTATCTAAAGCCATGTAACAGATCACATTCCCCCAGCTATTGTGGTTTATTTAAAGGTGAGCAAGTGACCAGTGCAATAAAAACTCTTTGCTTGGAATGCCAGAGAAATACATTCACTTTATTTTTCTAAAAATATGGTGTGTAAATGAGATATCTAAAACTGCTTTTGTCATTTTGATATATATTTCATAGATAGCAAGTATACAGAGTGAGGCAGAACCGATAAACAGGGCCAAGCCTTGGGCTTTTCATATTACAGGTATCAAGAAAGGATCTTTTTAAGACAGTTTAAATTAGGTTTTCTGTTACTTAGAACAAAATATCTAAATGACACAGAATCTGAAGTGGTCATTACTATTTGATTTCCACTCTTATCTGTTTCTGTCATTGCTTCTTAAAAAAGGAAAAAAATACTGTTTGTAGTACATGTTTCAGCAAAAGACAAAGGTCAAAGGAAGGGTGAAGTACACTGATATTTAACTCCCTTTGAGAAGGAGTTGAATTAAGGCCTAAGAAATCTCATGTTCAGCACAGGAGATTGAACACTGACTGAGAACTTGGTAAATTCTAGGAAATAACCAAGGAGATAACCTGAAGAACAAGCTGAAAGGATATTCTTAATAAACAAGTGAAATAAAAATAAGCCTATTGTGGGAAAACTCTTTTATAAGCAATCCACAGTTTCTGTTGTGTTTAAAAAAAAAAATCAGCATTAACAGTCAATGGGCAAAATACAGCCAAAAGACTGAGGAGAGGGCAGAGGGGCAGATTTAAATTAAAGTAGCAGCACTGCTGGGCTAATGGAAAAAAGATGACTGATAGTAGGACTAAAACTGCCACCAAAGTTAAAATGCCTATATAAGTTGTTTCAACAAAGTCACACTCATAACATTTTTGTTTTTGTAATTAAACTTAGGCAGGTTGGGCTCGGTGGCTCATGCCTGTAATCCTAGCACTTTGGGAGGCCCCAGTAGATCACTTGAGGTCAGGAGTTTGAGACCAGCCTGGCCAATATAGTCAAACCCCGTCTCCACCAAAAATACAAAACTTAGCTGGGTGTGATGGCATGTGCCTGCAGTCGCAGCTACTTGGGAGGTTGAGACAGGAGAATTGCTTCAACCCAGGAAGCAGAGGCTACAGTGAGCTGAGGTTGCACCACTGCACTCCAGCCTGGGAGACAGGCAAAATTCCACCTCAAAAACAAACAAACAAACAAAAAACAAAAAAACTTAAGTGAACCAAAAAAAGGCATCATAATGTAATAAAAGAAAATACAGGTTATTTAGCTAGTTTTCATATGTTTAGTTTAAAAAATAAAATACAGTGGAGTATCGAATGTCATAAAGACCCAATATGGAAAGGTAGCTAAATAAACCATTTGTGCTCTTACATTTGTTTCTGATTTACTTGGTACCATACCTAAATAATATTGTGCACAAATCTTTTAATTGATTGTATTCAGAAATTTATTAAAAGTACCACTTACTAGTTTATTAAATGCATGCAAGTATCTGTATATGATTTCTTTGGCATATGTGTGTTTAAGGCAACATGAGAGAGAGCTAGAGACAGGAAAGCTGTCCATTTTAAAATCAAATTGGTGTATATCTCCTGTTTATTCAACATGTTTTGGCCTTGGAATTGTTTCTCTAATAATGTA
Organism: Theropithecus gelada; assembly: GCF_003255815.1. Lineage (NCBI taxonomy): Eukaryota > Metazoa > Chordata > Mammalia > Primates > Cercopithecidae > Theropithecus > Theropithecus gelada. Next base: position 102,870,370 of record NC_037676.1, read on the forward strand.
CTGGCAAGTCAGACATTAAGTTATTTAAGGTATCTAAACACTGATTTGGTGGAAGTGCTAACAATCCTTGTGAACAAAGATAAGCTTCAGAAAAACCGAACAGCACTAAAAAAAAGTATCTACTTTGGAAAATAATGATCCTTTGTAATTGATTTTGGTTTTAGATATAAAGTTTACATTGGTAATTTCTAATGTCTGTTTACCAGTTTAATTTTAAAAAGTACTTGGCTGGGTGCAGTGACTCACACCTGTAGTCCCAGCACTTTTGGAAATCTGGAGCAAGAGGATCACTTGAGCTTAAGGATTCCAGACCAGCCTGGGCAACATAGTGTGAAACCCCATCTCTACAAAAACATTTAAAAATAAACCTTGCATGGTGGTGCGTGCCTGTTGTCCCAGGTACTCGAGGCTAAGGCAGGAGGATCACTCAAGCCCAGGAGGTGGAGGGTGCATTCAGCCATGATTGTGCCACTGCACTCCAGCCTGGGCAACAGAGCAAAGCCCTGTCTCAAAAAAAACACAAGGAAAAAAAAAAAAGTACTTAGCCAGGCACAGTGGCTCATGCCTGTAATCCCAGCACTTTGAGAGGCTGAGGTAGATCACTTGAGGTCAGGAGTTAGAGACCAGCCTGGCCAACATGGTGAAATCTCATCTCTACTAAAAATACAAAAATTAGCCGGTGTGGCGGTGTGTGCCTGTGGTCCCAGCTACTCAGGAGGCTGAGGCAGAAGAATCGTTTCATGCAGTGAGCCAAGATTGTGCCACTGCATTCCAACCTGGGTGACAGAGTGAAACTCCACGTCCAAAAAAAAAAAAAAAAAAAATACTTTCACAAAGATATAACCATAAACTTAAGTTTTAATAATACTGAAAGTTATTTTAAATAGAAATCTTTTACAAACATCACAATAGTGTTTTTTATAGAATGCCTAGACAAAACCCAATTCTCTATTTTCCTTATAGGAAATCTAGAGAAAATCTTCAGTAGAATGGTACTAGTATGACAAATTCAAAATTATAGTCTCAAAAGTTCTTTCATTTTTAAAGGATAAAAAAAAAAAAACAAAAGAAAGTCAACATGGAGTCAGTGAAAAAATTCTACACCAGAAGCAAAGAGGTGCACTAGATCTACATGAAGAAAAGCACACCACTGAGAATTATTTACCATAAGAAAATGAAAAAAATCCAGAAAAATATGGTGCTCTCAGGGACATACAAAAAATTAAGAACTCAGGGTGCAGGAAAAACAGTATTGGAGAAGATTGGGACTTAAAAAAAAGACTAAGTTAAATAAAAACACAACAGAAATTTAAAATCCAAATTGCAAGCAGTAAGGAAATCAGTGATGGAAGGGCCTAACTTAAGAAGCTATGCAAAAGAAAAAAGTTAGAAAGGATGTGTGAGATGACAGCAATGGGAACAAGAAAGGAAAGCCAACCAATGAAAAATTCCTGGAGAAAAAAACAAGAAGAAAACAAAAGGCACCAACTTAATATTTTCCTCAGCTAAAAAGAAAAAAAGATTTCAATGTATAAAGGACCTGTCACCTTTTAGATAAAATTATTGGATTTAAAAAATCAGTAGCTATAACCCTAAACTTTGAAATATTTTAATCATTTTACATCTACAATGCAACAGATGGCTGTATTTGCTATGGAAAAGGCACATGTGTTCAGTCAGGATGGTGTAAATCTGGTATTTTACTGCATACCTTGATTATTTTGTATTTGGGTTTGGACATTAACTTGCTGAGGGCAGAAACAAGAACCTGAACTCATGTCTTAAGGTTAAAATTGCATTCTTTTTATACACTTACTACCTTTTGAAACTATGCAGTGGCTCAATCATGGCTCACTGAAGCCTCAATCTCCCAGGCCCATGAGATGCTTCCACCTCAGCCTTCCAAGTAGCTGGGACCACAGCTGTGTGCTACCACGCCCAATTAATTTTTAAATTTTTTGTAGAGATGAGCTCTCCCTATGTTGTCCAGGCTGGTCTCGAACTCCTGAGATCCTCCCATCTCAGCCTCCCAAAGCATTGCGAATACAGGTATGAGCCACTGCGCCCAGCTCCCCCAAGCATTTTTATGGGCTCTGAAATGTACCATGTAAAAAGGACAAGCTTTACTGGTTTAGAAAGTTAAGTATACATTATTATTATGATTAGCAGTAGGATAGCTATTTTATTTCCACCAGTCATTGATAAAACAATTCAAGTGTAGTAGGTATTAATCAGTAGCTTAAGTTAGAAATAAAAATTTATTATGGGAATGACTACAGTACTTTCAAATAACCGACATATGAAAAATTTACAGCTAACCTCTTCCAAAGAGCTGCCCATACTGCAGTCTCCAATTCCTTTCCTCCTGTTGTCTCCTGAAACCACACCAATCAGGTTTTCTTCCTCACTATTCTCCTGAAAATGCTCTTGCAAGGTTACCAAGGACCTTCCTATTACTAAATCCAATGGTCATCTCCTCATCTTGTCAATCAGCAGGAGGTGACACAGTTGGCCACTTTCTCCCTGAAATACTCTTTACTTGGCCTTCAGTACTCCATACTAGGCCCCTTTCCCTCCTACCTTCAAAAGCCTCTCCTCTGTAGTCTCCTTTGTAATTATTCATCTCTCCAATATCTGAATGTGGAAAGCCCTAGGGCTCAATTCTCATTTCCTTACACTAGATCTCATAGGCTCATGGCTTTAAATACCACCCCCCTTCCATGCAGGGGTGGCCAATCTTTTGGCTTTCCTGGGCCACAGTGGAAGAACAACTGTCTTGGGCCACACATATAACGATAGCCGATGAGCTTAAAAAGAATGCAAACAATCTCATAATGCTTTAAGAAAGTTTACAAATTTGGGTTGCACAAGCTTGCATTAGTGACTCCCAAACCTCTATTTCCAGTTGGACCTTTCTCTTCAACTCCCGTCTCTATAACTCCACTTGAACAGGCATCTCAAACCTGACTAAAACTGGCTCCACCTACCTTCACATTCAGTCTTCTCCATCTCAGTACACTGTAACTAAAGCCTTCCAATAGCTCAGGCCAAAGGCCACAGAGTCATGCTTCACCCTTTCTCTCATAAGCACATCCAAACCATAAGCAAATCCTATCAGCAATATTCAGAATACGACAGCTTCTTACTGCCTTTCTTACTACCCACCTGGTCTAAGCCACCATTCTCTCTGGCTTCCATTACTGCATCAACCTAACAGGTTGCCCGCTTCCATCCTTGCCCTTACAGTCAACTCTGAACACAGCAGCCAGAATGATCCTTTAAAAATCCCCTCACTCCTCTGCTCAAAACCCTCCAACCACCTCCCTTCTTACTCAAAGTAAAAGCAAAAGTCCTTACCCAGGCCCATTAGCTCTCTGACCTTGTCTCACCCTCCTTCCCATCGGGTGCTCAAATCTACTGGCCCCCTTGCTCTTCCTCCAACAAGACTGACAGGTTCTGGGCTTTTGCCCTTGCTTCGTATGCTCTTTCCCGAGACAGCTGCACGGCGGTCCCCAATGCCTTCAGTTTTGCTTGAGTCTTTTCCATGGCACCAGTCCTTATTTTAAAACTGCACCTGTTCCTGCCTTGGTGCTTCCTATCCCCCTTTGCTACTTTATTTTTCTTCTTAGTAACTGTTACCAGCTAACTGCAGATACATTAACTTTCACAAACTCTGTTTATTGTCCCCAACCCCACCTTCCCCCAGTGACATGTTAGCTCCTGGAAGACAAGGACTTCATTTGTTCACTCTCACATCCCAAGTGCTTAGAACAGAGCCTGGCCATAGAAGGCACTCAATATATGCTTGCTACATGGATGCCGAATATGCAAATTCTTAAATCTATAATAGGTAAGGCTGAGAAGTTTGGGACTATAAAGCCCAACTTCTTTCCACAATGGGAAATACAATTTCCCTTTTGACAAAGAACTGTGAGAATCCCTTGTTTTCCATAGTAAGTAACACAATTTACTCTAAATAACATGCCAAAAATTCCTTATCACTTCACAGCCTCTCTCCAATGCCTTTCCTGTATTCTGTAAAATATTAACTATCATCAAAAAATATTTGATTTCCCTCTGGTACTGCTATCATAATATTGCAAAGGCAAAGTGAACTCATTAAAAATGGTATGGAAACATAAATAATGAAGAAATGTAATAAAGTGTGTTAACAACCAAACAAATTCATCTCGATTTCAAATCAAATTGTACTGGCACAGTGAGAACCCCAGTCCAAGTTTAACTTTATTATCACTATAGTCCTTAATGAGCTAACATTTTTCTTATTAAACTCCTTTTAAACTAAAAAGGAGTTCATATAGGACTCCTGCATATAGCCATGAAAACTAAGCCTCAGAGAAAACTGTTCAGGCTACAAATCTAATTGATAAAACTCTTAGCACTACATGTCTGGCTAGATAACAGACGCAGGGATACTGAGGTAAGGAAGATGAGACCAAATCTCGCTCAGCCTTTGCTAGCTGTCTGACCTTGGACAAGTCAGACTCTCGGTGCCTCAGTTTCCCTATCTGTATAATGGAAAAGGTACCTGATAGGGTTGCTTCAAGGATTAAAGGTACTAGGTATTTAAAGCAACGGCACCGTGTCTGACATAAAATAAGCACTGAAAATAGCTATTACTAGAGCATAAAAATAATCCCCACACCACTCATATCACAGCTCTTTAAGAGGCTCCTAGGTACCACCGTCATTTTTTAAAGATTGAGAAGTGTTACTATTCAATGGCATATTTTTACTTTATTACGTTCTGTAGCCAATTCCGAATACCGTGGAACGTTTTAAAAAACAGATTTTTTTTTTTTTTGAGGTACTTTTGGGAAAACCTCAGAGAGAACGATCTGCTTTTTAGCATTGCACGCCAATTCAGAAAGGAAGTTTGCGATTACCCGAGCCCTAAGAGGAAGGTGTGCAAATCCTGCCTTTTAACACGGGCACCCCGTGTTAAATGTGCCATTCTGGAGAGCTCACTCACACCCCAACAGCTTGTCCCGGCGCCTGAACTGTGCGCTCCTCCAAGCACACACCGCGAAAGCACCGTCTCGCCCCGGCCGAGCGGCTGGACTTGCAGCGGGGCTTCCGCGCTCACCCCCAGATTAACCGCGAGCCAGCGCTGCCCGCGCCGCCGAGGGGTTCCCCAGACCACAGCCCTAACCCACAAGCGCAAACGAGAAGCCTCGCAGGCCTCTTCCCGGCCCTCTTGAACACACAGACCGCGAAGAAGCCATCACGGACCCGCGGTCGCTTCCTCGGCCCGGCTCCCTCCAGTCGCCGCGGAAGGTGCGGGGAGCCGGGGCACCCTCGCCCCTCAGGGCCCTCGGCCAGGCCTACTGGACCTCCAGTGCCACAGGGACGGTGCAAGAGGTATCAAGTGGCTCTCGCCCAGGCTCTGTCTGCCCATGGGCCCCGGGCCAGTTACCTGCGACTCCAACGAGCGGCGGCGACGGGCGGAGGGGAGGGGCCAGACGGGCGCAGTCGGAGTCCCAGCTGGGCCAGAGCGGTCTCGCGCTGCAGCCCCCGGCGCGCCCCCTGCAGGTGGGCTGTCCTCACGGTGGCTCGGGCTGCTCTGAGTCAGAGACTCTGGGAAAGCTTGCTCTGAATTAGGGAAAGCATCAAAACTGTGGCTTCAGAAGAGAAAGACAACCTAGAAGAGGTTTATCCGATCTGAGTCCGGGAGCATTTCGCACTTTTCACGTCCTATTCTAAATTCACATCCAATCTCCTTAGCTAAATGGGGGCTTCAAAGGCAAGGGCAGTTTCATTAGGTGCTATAAGTAAGCATCAATTAATCGTTGCTGGCCGCTAGGCAGGTCTTCTATAGACCCCAAATTGACATATCAGGAATAGCCACTAATGATTGGCTGCGCTATTTCTAAAATATAACCCTGCATTTTTATTTTTTTCAAAAGCAGTTTGAATTTTTTTTCTTTAGACGGAGTCTCACTCTGTCGCCCAGGCTGAAGTGCAGTTGCGCAACCTCGGCTCACTGCATACTCCAAACTCCGCCTTCCGAGTTCAAGCGATTCGGTTTTAATCCTTCCATCCTACTTTGTAGGGTTCCTTGGTTTATTGCAACATGTACAGTCAAGACTAACTAAAAGCACGGTGGGACATTTATATGCTGGAAACATTCTTTCATGCAAAACTAGTTTTTTCTTTTTTTCAGTTTACCAACTCCAGTCCTACAGCCAAGACACTCCCACTGCACAGTGACCGTCCGCTGATTTCTAGCACCCTCATCCAACCAAGCCACCCTCTATGGCAAACTTGTCCAACCCATGGCCCACACCTGCAGGCTGCATGCAGCCAAGACAGTTTAGAATGCAGCACAACACAAATTCGTAAACTTTCTTAAAACATTATGAGGGTTTTTTTTTTTTTAATTTTTTTTTTAGCTCATCAACAATTGCTGGTGTTAGTGTATTTTATGTGTGGCCCAAGACAATTCTTCTTCCAATGTGGCCCAGGGAACCCAAAAGATTGGACACACCTGCTCTAGGGTATCTCATGGTTCATTCATTCAAGGACCATCTACCCCGTCCAATAATTTGTTCTTGAAAATGTCATGTAAAGGTTTAGGACTATTGTCATATTTGAGGAAATCACTATTAAATTTCTTTCACGTAAGAATTTTAAGATCTGGCCATGCACAGTGGCTCACACCTGTAATCCCAGCACTTTGGGATGCTGGGGTGGGCAGATCACTTGAGGTCAGGAGTTTGAGACCAGCCTGGCCAACGTGGTGAAACCCCGGTTCTACTAAAAATACAAAAATTAGCCAGCCATGGTGTTGCACACCTGTAATCCCAGCTACTCAGGAGGCTGAGGCACAAGAATCCTTGAACCCCAAAAGGCGGAAGTCACAATGAGCCGAGATCTCACCACTGCACTCCAACCTGGGTAACAGAACAAGACTCCATCTCAAAAAAAAAAAAAAGTTTTAAGATCTCAGGGCATTTCACATTTTATTGTGCTATGACTAATCAGCAATATTACTTGTTAAATTGATGACATTTATTAATCAGTTCGTTATTGATATCCTCCTTGTGGTCATGTATTGAGTTTGTAATATCTCCACTGATGCCTATAAATTATGCCAAATTAGCAAGGAAATTAAAGCTTTTCCCAATGTATTTGTAAGATTTACTCTTCATTAGTTGACTCATCCAACAATCTGAGAGCCACTCCTTTTACTTCTGTTCAAATTTATCTCTTCCTCTTCATGAATTACTGCTTTTGATTGATATGAAAAAATTTAGGGATGGTGAAGACAGCTTTTTCTCTGATGGGATTAAAGAAGTGAACTGCATGCTGCACATATTCTATGACTCCTTCATATTACCACACCTGGGCACTTTGACACAGTGGCTGTTGGGAGCTGATATGGTTTGGCTGTGTCCCTGCCCAAAATCTCATCTTGAATTATAATAATACCCATAGGTCAAGGGCAGGACCAGGTGGAGATAATTGAATCATGGAGGCAGTTTCCCCTATGCTATTCTTATGAGAGCGAGTGAGTTCTCATGAGATCTGATGGTTTTATAAGGGGCTTCTCCTTTTGCTCAGCACTCATTCTGTCTCCTACCAGCCTGTCAAGAAATGCCTTCTGCCATGATTGTAAGTTTCCTAAGGCTGCCCCAGCCATGCAGAACTGTGATTCAACTGTGAGTCAATTACATCTCTTATAAATTACTCAGTCTTAGGTATTTCTTCATAGCAGTGTGAGAATGGACTAATACAGGAGCGTTCATAGAAGCCATTGCTACACTCCAGCAATAACTTAATGCTGCATGGAAGTGACCATGAATCACATGAACATGTCCCATTAAATGCAAACCCAAGTACCCGCAACTGCATTTCTGCTTAACTGGATCCCAAAAATGCCTCTAGTCACTCCGATGTTAGCCAGTAGAAGAATACTCAGGAAGTCTGAGTGGAAAGAGAAATCTTAATCAATTGTAGGTAAAGTATTTTAATTTTGCAAGCTTTACAAAAACATATAACCATGTCAACACATTTCCAGACTGCTTCCCAGGGTCTTGGAAGGGGCCTGAACAAGGGAGGGCTGTATATTGGCTTCCTATTGTCACTGTAACAAATTATCCTAAATTTAATAATTTAAAACAAGAATTATCTTACAGCTCAAGAGGTCAGACGTCCAAAATCAGTTTCACTGAGCTAAAATCAAAGTGCGGGAAGTGCTTTCCTTCTGGAGATTCTCTGGAGAGTTGGTTGCCATGCCTTCTCCAGCTCCTAGAAGCCACCTACATCCCCTGGCTCATGGCTCCTTTTTCCATCCTTGAAGCTAGCAGTGTAGCATCTTTCCTCCCCTCTGACTTCTGCTTCTGTCCTTGCATTTCCTCTATGATTCTCCTGCCTCCTTATAAGGACCCTTGTGATTATACTGGGCACACTTGGATAATCCAGAATAATCTCCCCATCTCAAGATCTTTCACTTAATCACATTTGCAAATCCCTTTTTACCATGCAAAGCAACATTTTCATAGATTCTGGGGATTAGGATTAGCATGTGGACATCTCTGAGCAACTGTTATTCAGCCTACCGCAAGAGCCCTGAAGCTTAAACTTCATTCTCTTCAGGTAAGTCTGCCTCTTCTTACCAAATCTGCATGGAAGTGACCATGAACCACATGAACAAGTCCCATTAAATGCAAACCGAAGTACCCCCAACTGCATTTCTGCTTAGCTGGATCCCCAAAATGCCTCTAGTCACTCCAATGTTAGCCAGAATTACCAAAATCTATTTGGTCCTGAGTTTTGATTGTGAGAGTTCCAATGGCGGGGGAATGCCTAGAATTACAACCGGGATAAATGTCATGAAGGGAAAGAGAAAAGATTCCTTGAGGGCAAACAATATGGGAGTTAATTTAGATAGAAGGGCAACAATGTCTTTAAATAAGTGATATTTAATCTAAGGTGCAAAGCATGAGGAATTAATTATATAATGAACAAGGGAGGTATTCTAGACAGAGGAGATGATATGTGTGGCCTGTGAATGGTGATAGCAGAAAGCTGTCACCTTCTGCGGCAGTATCTCTACCACTGAATCCTTAGCACCACCACAGTGACTGGCACATCAGATGTGTTCAGGAATATTAGCTTAGTAGTTTTCAACCTGCCAGCACGTTACAATCATGCAGCAGCTTAAAAAATACCAGTGCCAGCCGGGCGAGGCATCTCATGCCTGTAATCCCAGCACTTTGTGAGGCCGAGGCGGGCGGATCACGAGATCAGGAGTTCAAGAGCAGCCTGGCCAAGATGGTGAAACCCCATCTCTACTAAAGATACAAACATTAGCTTGGCTAATGTTTTTTTGTTGGTGGGCTCCTGTAATCCCAGCTACTCGAGAGGCTGAGGCAGAGACTTGCTTGAACCTGGGAGCCACAGGTTGCAGTGAGCCAAGATCGCACCATTGCACTCCAGCCTGGGCAACAGGGCGAGACTCTGTCTCAAAAACAAAAACAAACAAACAAAAAAAACAGTGCCTGGACCCTAGCCAAGATCAAGTTAGAATTGTTTGGAAGTACGGCCCAGATATCTACATTTTAAAAAGCTGCTCAGGGGACTCTAATGTGCAGCTAGGATTGAGTTAAGAATCGCTGTATTAGATACAATTGAGTGAATTAATGAATAAGTGAAAGGAAATATTTGCTTTGGGTAGGGTTTTCATTTAGAAAATTTTCTTATTAGGAATAAGAAAGGTTTTGGCTATATTTGTGATATAAGTTCCTATCCAGTCTTAAAAAATGCAGACAGACTTTCAAAAATATTATACTTGAATGCTCATCAAGAGACTGAAAGTGATCTAGCAACTATCCCAATGTAACTAGTTGTCTCTGTAGAAAGGAGATGTGGTCAGAATGGGGAGGGGTTTGAAAAAAATACACCGCACCTACGAAGTAAGGGGTTTTGAGCTCTACTTTCCTATTCTAGGGTGCATTTGGTTTCTGTAGTACTGATGAATGACCGTGAGAGGGAGACATGCTCCTGACAGGTGTTGCTTCCATGGGTTCCCCCATCTCTTAAGCCCGGCTAGCATGAATCAGGTGTTTTCCACAACACTGTGAGTTCTCGGGCATAACAATGGAATGAGTAAGCTACAGGAGAGGGGACAAGTAGCACATATTTATCTACACCAAAGTTAGGGTCATTTCAGTTCCCCAACAATTTTAAACATTTAAACAACCAGAAAAAAAAAAAAAAGCGAAGTGTTTTGTGTGCCGGACATATTTGCGAAACTGTTAGGGAAAACATTTGAAGCCTAGGAGAATAATATTTTCCTAGAGCAACTGGCACAACTAAAAAATATTCAAGCAAAACTTTCAGAAAGGGATCTCTTTTGTTAATTGCAGCGTAAACATCTTAGATGTCCTTGAGTTTCTGAAGTTACTAAGATAACAGCTGGACCCTTGGAAAGAAAAAAAAAAAGATCTCAGCTCCTTGCCATAACATCCACCTGTCATTTCTCTTTCCACTTACCTACACATGCCAGAACCACACAGATTGTCACACACACACACACACACACACACGCAGCGAGATAATGTGATGGGATGTACATTTAGGCAAGTTACCTAACATATGGTACTCAGTTTTCTCATCCACAAAATTAGTTGCAAGAGCCTATGTGTATGCTGGATTATTTTTGTTTTATGTCAGTTTGACTAAGTTGGAAACTACATTCCCCAGAATCCCCTCTCCCTGATTAATATTCCCTTCTAAAAATTAAGGAATTGATTGTAAGGAAATACCTTTTGCAAACGTTTAAGCAAATGCTGTGTAAGGCTTGTAAAGGTGGTCAGTGAAATGCTGGTATCAGTCAGGGAAGCAGAACTACTGTGTTATGGGATAACAGATTTATTCCAGGAATTCCACCTTAACACGGCAGCAGCAGGGGTGCAGAAAGTGAAGGTTTGGGAGGGATTTTTCAAGGATCAGATAAAAAATCACAAACTAGTCTGATGATTCTGGGAAGCCAAGCATGGCTTGGGTCCCTACTGATGTGGAGCCACTAAGAGGAAGCTGGTGGAATGGTCTGTGGATGCTGTTGCCTCTGTGTAGCTACTGCTTCTGAGAGGCCTCCACCAAGCATCTGGTGGTGGGCCTGGGGTTCTGGTGGTCTGAAGGGCCAGCAGTCAGGAAGAGCTGAATATGGACTGGAGGGTGTCAAAAGTAAGCTGGAGACTGCAAGGCACCTCTGCCTCTGCATGTCACCCTATGTGATTGTAAAAAGACCTTCAGAGGGTATCAGCCATTCCCTTATTGTCTCCCAACTTTCATGCAAAGTCCTCTTTGGGCTAAATCTAAACTGGAACCATATAGGAGAGGGGATTCTGGAAAAATGTAGTTCCCAACTTAGCCAAACTGACAAAACACAAAAATAATCTAACACACATGTAGACTCTTACAACTAAATCTGCAGATGAGAGAACTGAGTACCATGTAAGTTAGGTAACTTGCCTAAATGTACATTGGTAACTGGAGGCAGAAGCAAGCGTAGAGTTCAGATCAGAGGGGTCATCTTCCACTGCACTGTCATGCCTCCCATCTTTTGTGGAACTTAAACACTTAAGTGTTTCAAGCAGATAATCATAGAAATATTTTATGCGTCACTTCTGAGTTTCCTCCCTAGGCTAGGAGTCCATGAGTAGTTTCCGTACCATCATTATGCCTAAGTTGGACTATCTTGATTCTGTCATCTCTGGGCACCTGGGTTACAGGGGATTTCTGGTGCAAAGTTATGCTTGTGGCCACCAGATCTCAAACTGAGTAGTGAGATACGACTATCAGGCATTTTAAAGTAGTACAGTAGTCCCCCTTACCTATGGAGGATAAGTTCCAAGACCCCCAGTGGATACCTGAAGCCATAGGTAGTATCAAATACTACATGTACCATGTTTTTTCTTGTACATACATACCTATGATAAAATTTAATTTATAAATTAGGCACAGTAAAAAATTAATGAACAATTATAACAATATACTGTAATAAAAGTTATATGAGTATAATTTCTCTCTCTCTCAGAAGATCTTATTGTAGTGTATTTACCTGTTTTCAGACCACAGTTGACCATTGGTAACCAAAACCATGGAAAGTAAAACTGAGGATGACAGCAGAACACTGTATCTTACTCGGGATTTAGAATATGAGAACTTGGATTCCAAAGTTCCTAAAAATGATACCAAAGAGCACTGCTGAATATCATTGAAAAAGTCAATGAAAACTCCAAAGTGTGTAAGAAGTGATGATGCCCACGTATTTGGTCATTTATTTTATACTTCAGAACAAGCACCAGAAATTCTGGAAGTCAATAGGCGTCTTAGTCCATTTTGTGTTTCTATAACAGAATACTCAAGACCGGGTAATTTATGAAGAAAAGATACTCTTTTTTTTTTTAATACAATTCTGGAGGCTGGGAAGTCCAATATCAAGATGCTGGCCAGCATCTGGGGAGGACCTTCTTGCTGTGTCATCCCATGATGGAAGGCCAGAGGGTGAAAGAGAGAGCAAGAGATCAACCTTGAAGACTCAAGCCCTTTTATAAGCAGCATTAATCCATCCATGAGGTGAGGGTGGAGCTCTCATGTCCTATACACCCCCTAGCCCTGCTGCTTTGGGAATTAAGTTTCCAACACATGCTTTTTGAGGAACATATTCAAATCATAGCAAATGGTTTGATAAATTTGCTTAGAAGCAGGCAAGGAAAAGTAACAGAATACTAGAAAAGCTCATGGTCCAGGCTCATCTTACCTTTCCTCCAGTTCCTTTCTGACCCCAGTTTCCTTTCTAATCTTGTAATATTTCAACTCCTTTGAGACCAGGATAGTTCATGGCTTCTTACGTCTGGGCAAAGGTAAAGTTAAGGGATCATAAGGGTCCCATAAGTCTCTGGGATACCCATTCAGTTCAGATAATGAGGAGATTTGAGGATTCCAGCAATCTGTGTTGTTAAAAGATTCACTTCAACCCTAAAATGGAACTTAGCTTACCCCAGAGACTTATACTGAACTGAAATCTTAGGCTTAGAGAGATCTTAACTCTCACATTAGCTCAAAACAAACTCCTGGCAATCATTGAAACAGAAGCAAAGCACATCTCTTTCTCAATCTTGAAACATATGCCAGGAGCTGTATTAGACTTTGCCTCAGATCTGCTCTCCTTGTCTCAAAACACTGACCCTGTGGTTTCATCTCCACCTTTACAAAATTGTGATGCCAATGTCAGGGTAAAGCCTGAGGCTATCCTACTCTGACTTTTGAGGATATAGTCATACTCTGACAACTATTTTCTGCAAATACAACTGAACAAACATATCTTTTGAACATACACTCCTGCCTGATTCCATTTAGGCTGCCATAATAAAATACTACAGACTAGACAACTTAAAAAGAATAGAAATTGATTTCTCACAGCTCTGGAGGCTGGGAAGTCCAAGATCAAGGCACCAGCAGATTCCGTGTCTGGTGAAGGCTTCTTTCTACTTCCAAGGTGGTGCCTTCTTGCTGTGTCCTCATGTGGCAGAATTTGAAAGGGCAAAATGCACTAGGGTGTTCCCATCAACCTCCTTTATAAGAGCACTAATCCATTCATGAGGGAGGGCCCTCTTAACTTAGTCATTTTCCCAAAGGCCGTACCTTTTAGTACCATCACTTTGGAGTTTAAGCTCTAACATATGAAATTTGGAGGGACACATACATTGAAACTATAGCAGCTTGTGACCATCAAGAAAGGAAACTTTTGACATTTTTATAAGAAAAACAAATAGGTAGATAAGTAATACAAATTGCTGTTAGCCTATGCATTTATTTTAAGGCAAACAGAATGAGAAAAGACTCTTAACAATGACTTCAAATTATTTTATTTTATTACTATTTTTTGAGATGGAGTCTTGCTCTGTTGCCCAGGCTGGAGTGCAGTGGTGCGATCTTGGCTCACTGCAAGCTCCACCTCCCGGGTTCAAGCCATTCTCCTGCCTCAGCCTCCCGAGTAGCTGGGACTACAGGTGCCTACCACCACGCCTGGCTAATTTTTTCTATTTTTAGTAGAGAAGGGGTTTCACCGTGTTGGTCTCAATCTCCTGACCTCGTGATCCTCCCGCCTCAGCCTCCCAAAGTGCTGGGATTACAGGCGTGAGCCACCATGCCTGGCCTGATTTTTATTTTTCAAAGACCTGAAAACTGAATTTTATATGTTTATCTAGCAGGTCACAAGAGACATTAACAAAATAAATGGAGTTAGTTGCTTTTTGTGTTTTTGTTTTGTTAGTCACCCAACAGGATTTTTTAAGTCCCAGGTAAGAGTTTGCAGTAGGGCAGTAAGGTTTTAGGATTTTTCTACAGTGAATTCACTGGCTAAGATGTCCTCATCCTGTCTTCTTTGTGAACCCCCAGACTGCATGCCTGTCACCTGTTTTAATTTTGACAAAGAAAAAGGGAAAACAGAGGAAGTTAAAAAAAAGGAGGGGGATTAAAAAAAAAATCTATGAATCTATGACACAAACAACCCATAGTTAATTGCAAAAGAGTAACTAATACTTATATTACATGATTAGTAAAAATCCAGTTGCCTGTAAAAATGTTAGGTTTAACCACTATGACTTGTATCCAATCAATAATTAAAAATAAGCCCTAATTTATAATCTTACTATTTTCTTCCTTAATGTGGTGCTATGCAAGTCATGGTAGTGGAATCGCTTTCTCTTTGTGCGTAAGTGGGATACTTGTTGGCAATGTGCCTCTGGAGAGCATGATGTTCCACCAGCTATTGTGAGGCAACACCCAGGTATCAGTTCAATAGCTGATTTTGGAACGAAATTTGCCTTCAGGTAGCTGACTTTTACAATATACCTAAGAAGTTTAATAACTGCCATTTCACTTGTTTTACTCTGCATTTTTGTTTTCTGGAAAATCAAATTCTGAACTTCCCCTGATCAGGACCCAAATACAGTAGTAGATTTCCATCTTCTCTTCCTCTGCACACTAGACACCATGACAAAGGGGATCTCCCCAGAAATTCTGCCAGGACCAGTTTCCAGTGAGGATAAGAGCATGCATGCCCACAGCAAAGCCAACTCAGGACCAGTTTCAGCCTGCTGCTCTGAGTGCCTCTGCCCAGACAACTGCTGCAACTCGGAACCCATCAAATATATATGAGCTCATGTGGACAGATGGAAAACCCATTAGGAAGGACAGCGAACTGTGTGTTCCCACATTTCTGGGAAAGAAACCACATTTGGTGCAGGAGCAGTGCAAAATCACTAAGGTCAGCACCTTTAAATCAACAGAATGTCTAACCTCTTTCAAGCTATCACACAAGTAAAGCTATCTGGTTAGCTAAAGACAGCCTTACAGAAAAATACATGGGCTAGGGCTAGACCAAAGACCCAAGCCCACCAAGGACATCATATACTTTTCAGTAGCTGTCTAATTTTTCTTGAAATTGTGATACAAACAACTTACTTCATAAGAATACAACTGTTAGCTATTATAAAGTAACTTATGAGCAAAATATAATTATACCTCAATAAAGTGGGGAGAAAGTACACTTACAAAGCTTAAAAGCCACCTTGTAAGAAATCATTGGTTAGCCATACTTTTTTAAAGTTAACTCAGCATGTCTTTTTTTGTGTAACAGAAAATCGTACTTACTTTTTTGACATTTTTCTTGGACTGTGGGTGACAGGAAGGAGACCACCCTGTGAAGGAGAGAACTCCTGTCTTCCACAGTCCTGTGTCCACACAAGCCACTCCCCTCAGCCTGCCTGATGGGCCACTGAATGCGCACTGCAGGACAAGGGACAGCTAAAACAGCAGCTGAGAAGGTAGACTTGCCTCTATTGCTGAGTTTTCTTTTGTAGTTTTCCTTTGTTTGGTATTTTAGAAACATTTTGCCACTGTTTTACCACCAAAGGTTGGCACCTACTTGTTTTTTCCACAATTAGGATCACCAAGCTCGTCTCAAATTTACTTTGAGGGTAAGCTTAAGATAATTTCTAACTGAAATATTTAATGCAAAATTTGCTAAAATGTCCATATAGGGATGTGTGCAAGCTGTATGCTGACCATATGCTGATGTAGACTGAGACCTAGTTCTGGGGAGGATGTTAGCATATATATATATATATATATGTCCCAGGGATTTTAGGAGTTAGAAGCCAGGAACCATGGATGAAAACACATATATATCATAACACCACCGGCCACTGATGGGGACAGTCCTTTAGTCCCTTCATGTTGAGTGTGAACACATATTTGTGAAGGCATGTAAGCCAGCCCTCCATACTTTTATCTCCCGATTCTAGACAACCAATGCTCTAATTAGTTGTTCTACTTCTTTATTACTAAATGATTACTCTAAACTATCAGGCCACCCCCTGGTTTTCAAACACAGATCCCTTACATCAAAAGAATATAGAGGCCAGGCATGGGGGCTCACGCCTGTCATTCCAGCACTTTGGGAGGCAGAGGTAGAAGGATCACTTGAGCCCAGGAGTTTGAGACCAGCCTAGGTAACATAGCAAGACCTTGTCTCTACAGAAAAATAATTTTTAAAAAAGGATATATAATTTAAAAGATACTGCCTTATTACTAGAATCTCATGTAGTAATTAATAATTAGTCCAGTCCATCATAGTGTATGAATGTCTCCCAGAGTAAAGTCACTCAAGTTTGCAGGTTTCCTCTCAATCTTGTCAGGTGCCAAAAACAGGAGTGGTCTTGGCAACTGTGTAGCCTCACCCTTTCAGGCATCTAGAATAACCGAGCTGAGACATCATGTCATCTTTTGCTCTGAGACTCTTTTGAGGTGTTAATGTAATATTGAATTTCTTTCCATTAATCACCATTTTTTTCTTTACTCTCAGCTACTATTTCTCCTTCTCTCCATTAATACTCAAACATTTTCACCTTTGGAAGGGACATTAGAATTGCCACTGTGCTGGTTTAGATGGTGGGCAGAAATATTAGTCTAGCAAGTAGCTCCTCCTCAGTCCGCTGCCATTCAGATAGAGTAAGGTTACACAGGTGCAGAACTAGTGAGCTAGTTTTGCCACCAGAGAACATAGCGGCATTCACTCTTGATCCCAATTTCTTAGATGGGGTGAAGGCACAATCCGCCCCCCATTATCCCGTTAGGAATTCAGATACAAACTTTAAAACTGTAGTTACAGCTTCTTGCTTAGAAATCATCCTTGCTTCCAGCACTTGTAGTTGTAGCCCTGGTCCTAGGATCATTGCATCAGATAGAGGAGAGAAAAAAAAATTGAGGTTACTTGGGGAAGAAAGAGAAAATTATAGTCATTATACCAGTGTACTCCTCTCTTGGCAAGAACTGCATAGTGCTATCAGCATCCTCCCCAACCCCTCTCCCCCAGATCAACCAAAAAAAATTAAAAACCAGAAAAATCTAGCGGGTACACTCCTTTAGTCCCACTCATGTTGAGTGTGAGCACCTACCTGTGAAGGCGTGTAAGCCAGCCCTTCATACTTTATCTCCCTGTTCTAGACAACCAACATTTTATACTTGTTCTACTTCTCTATTACTAAACTATTACTCTAAGGAGGTATCTCTCTGCTCATCGTTGGATATTATGGCTTATACATTGTTCCTTGGTCTGAAGAAATGACAGTTGTCTGTACAAATCCATGCATGTCTTCAGTTCTTGTTTGTTCTTTTTTTTCTTTTTATGGTGCTCTGAGCATTTTCATCTTCCACTAAGGAAGCAAAGCCCAGTCCAGAGTCAGCATCTAATTCCTGTCAAGACCCATTTGTAGCCCCCCAGGGCTACCAGCATCAGTCTCACTTGCCAGCTCTGGTCAGGGCCTTCCCACCAGGCAATCTGCCCCACAGCCATCAACAGTTTCTGTCTCTCTTGCTGACAAACAGCACAGTTCTTCTTATTGGCATTCTGTGCCTGCAAGGATGCAAAATGAACATGTTTAGATTCAGCCCATCTCTGTACTCTGCAGTACAGATAATACTCTGCAGTATTCCTATATCGACTCCCTTCAGGGACCCAGGTGGCGACCACAAGGGCAAACACAGAGATAGCTGCTTGTCTATTCCAGTCACCTTCCCAGCCTGGGGAGGAAGTTCTTCTGATGGGCATTGACTTATTCTCCTTTAGCGCACCCCTCAAATTTCTATAGGGCTATATCCCATATGGACATTCCTTTAATAGACCAGATTTCCATTGTCCTCTTGCCTGAGTGTATGGCCAGGTCATTGGTCACTGCCCATGAATCAGTAAAAACCCAAACATGGGGGCTTCTACTACTGTTCAGTTCTTCCATTACTGTAAGAAAAACAGCATGGAGTTCAGCCCATTGAGCTGATCTGTTTTTACCTTCTTTGATCAAAGCAGCAGCCTTCCAAACAGGAGGATGTTGTCCATTCACTTTGGAAATGCTTTCTGTAAACAGAGCAGCTCCTTGTTGGTCAATCAAGAGCTGTTCACAGGGCACTGTCCAAGTGTCTATAGAAACCAGCAGCACCTCACAGTTTGCGTCAGTCCTGGGGGTAAAGAGGCTCCCTGCTCATGAGTATCTCCTTCTTGCATTCCCCAGGTGGCATGATCCCCTAGAAACCATTTCCATGTTATTGTGGAACTCTTCTGGGCACTGCCACTCCCTGTAGCATGTTTCTCTGCTGTCAATTCTTCAATCAAACCTGCACATGCTTCCCTCCATAGGTCCAAGGGGGCTCGGTGGGGCCTGACCACAATTTAATCACCTCTGTCCAATAGTTATTCTCATTATGGTTTGTGTGAAATTTCCAAACTCAGTTGTGTTTGCCTGTGGGCAAATTGCTTATGCTAGTTATTTTAGGAGTATAAACAGCAGTAAAATCTTATATGACTGTCTAGAAGTGGAAAGAAGTGATGGTGGACATAGACATGGCAGGAGAAAATGTGACTGCCTGGGGACCATTTTTGCAGGGATATGAGGAGTGAATCTGTGGACAAAGGCTGGTAATTGGCAAAGCCATGTCACACCCCTTAGGATTAGCAGTTACTGAAGGATATCAACAGTCACCTACCTGATAAAGCCATGCACCAGCTGACGGCTTCTCCAGTGCTGGGGCAGCTGTGCCGGTGGCAGGGACTGCCGCACGGTGAGGTCCTCACCTCCCAGAGTGATGAGGGGGTCTCACTCGCCATCTTCTCCCAGTCCCTGCAGCTGGGGAGCTCACTCTGGCAGCTGAAGTTCTGAGTTTTTACGCAATGATCAAGTGTTTTGATCCAGAAGTGATTTAAACTCCTAAATTCCTAGATAAAACTAGGCCCAGTAATCCCAGAAAAAGGCTAATAGCTCCTTCTTCTCTCACTTAACTAATAAGAAATGTATCATTTTACAAAATAAGTTTTGAATTTTGTTTGAATTTTTGTTTTGTTTATCAGGTGCTACCCTAGTTCCTTTATTCTTCATGTTATAATTATATGCTGTAGAATGCATGTCATCAATTGTATTTTTCTTCTCATATTCTGACACTGATGATAATCTCAATGTTTGGAAAAAAAAAACTATTAAATAAAATGCTTCTGTTTTTGTCATCCTCAAAAGATAAACTGCTTTACATATATTGTGGAGATGCTGCATTAGGATATGCATGTATTTCTGATCCATCCCACTTCTTAGCTTTATCTCCTAACTACTCCCTTAACCTAAAACTGCGCTAGCACAGAGTAGGTTTACTCATTTTTTCTGCAATGTCACAAGTATTCTCCCATCTGTAACTATCCTTCCCTTTCTCTAGGGTGCCCCCACCTTTGCTCACATGGATCTACTCATTCTTCAAAGTCCCTCTTCCCCTTGGGGCTTTCCTGATGGCCCCGACTTCCTTTGACATGCAGGTCCACACTATGTTGTTGTTGTTGTTGTTGTTTTTGTTGTTGTTTAATAGATATTGGGTCTCATTATGTTACCCAGGCTGGTCTTGAACTACTGGGCTCAAGTGATCCTCCTGCCTTGGCCTCCCAAAGTGCTGAGATTACAGGAGTGAGCCACTGTGCCCGGCCCACATACCACACTTTTAATACCAACCACATGTTGTCTGGGATTACTCACTCTCTTATATATCAAGTTGAAACGTGAAATTGTCAACATAAAACTATTTTTGGCCTACAAGGACAGCAGTTATATACGGTTCAATTTATGCGTCTTCCTGTCCCAAATACAATTCTTTGCATTCTTGTTTTCTCTTATAGCCTCTTCCATTGTGTAGGCGTTTGCTATTAAAAAGAGAGAGAGCTTGACTACTCTTAAATTGGCAAAATAGTAGATAAACTTCCATTTTAATCTGAAGAGGATCCTAGTCCATTAATACATTCACTTAGGATGATTTGACATGTTTGTGAGTCTCTGCAAAAACATCCTACTACAGCCTAAGATTTAAAAATAAAAACTTCCAGTACTAGGAGTTACGGCTATAGGCATATGTCTATAAATATTATAGAATTTTTAATATATTCTATATTTCAAAAAGATTATTCATGGAATTTTAATCAACAAATTTTATATTCACTAGAATTATTTTGTATTTATTATATAATTAGGTGTACACCCCAGTTAGAACATTAGAATATTGCACTTTTTCTAATTACACTATACAGATTCCTCTGATCATCTCCTTTATTGT
Organism: Theropithecus gelada; assembly: GCF_003255815.1. NCBI lineage: Eukaryota > Metazoa > Chordata > Mammalia > Primates > Cercopithecidae > Theropithecus > Theropithecus gelada. Next base: position 102,891,043 of record NC_037676.1, read on the forward strand.
GGTCTTAATTCTATACATAATTACATTAATTACCATGAGAGAAATGAAGCTAGATAAGGAAAAACCTTGTGAGAAAGTATACATAGTTTTAAAGCTAAGAGACTTACAAGGTATCTGATATCAGGTGCAGGGCCTTACTGCTTTCCAAATTAAAACATTCCGAATAGCATGTTGATTATCGAACTGCTTTCAGTACTCTAAGGACAGAATACAATCATAACAATGGTCAAGCAGAGAACGGGGCAGCCTTTTACTTTGAGTACATCCATATTGGTAGGCTCAGACTGCTGTGAGGAAACAAATCAGTATTTCATCATCTCCTTGCTCTAATTCTGTGTGGATAGATCAGAGAAACCCAGGTTTCTTTTTCAGTGATTCCACTTCTTAGAGCCATATTTTCCTCCATTGAAGAGTCACATCTTTAGAAATTGACCCAAAATCCATTTATGATATTTTATGAGACTTTCATTTATGTAAATCCAGAACACCTAAAAGACTTCATGAAGCCACATAAACATGTATTTTAGAGAAAAAATAGAATGAGCTTCATATGAGTTGATTTGAATTTGCCACTTGTCATTTATGAGACATTAAAAACAAACTCTATACGGTCATGACGAAGTGCAAAAATAAAATAAAAACTAACTCTATAACATGGTTCCTTTTTTTCTAATCTTGAGATTTCCATAGAGTGCTGTGGTATAATATCTTGATGAATAGAGTCTATCTTAATGCCAAAACAATGGGAAGAGGTCAAATTTCCTCCATTGATGGTAGGTAGCCCACCTGAATCCCCAAGTTCTTTCACTGTCTTAAGATAGCCTCCAAGGATTTTTAAAATATGAGAGTTTTCTTCAGAGGTCTTCTTCCTTTATGTTCCCAAAAACGCAGTCATCTTTAGCTGTCTTAATCTTGCTTTTTCTTGATAGAAAACTAGAATAGTCTTTCTGCTGCGAAGTAAACAGAGAGGTCAGAAATGTAAATGAAAGGAAATCATTTCCATAACAATAACAAAGTCACAGAGGTTAAAATAATACTGAAAGGGCAACAGAAAGATTATATTTGTATAAGCAATGGTTATTTTAAACAGTTTTATTCTGTAGAAGCTTTATTTTGGGGTGACTGTAAAAACACTCGTTAGGGCTGAGAAGAGCGCCGCCTACTGGTTTGATGTGTCCTGAGCATCTTTTGGGGCCCTGTGATGTCACCCAGGTAACATGTCTTGCCTCTTTCCCCCTTAAAGCCATGCAACTTTCCATTTTTAACTTTGCCCAAAATCTTTAGTGCACATTCCACACAAACACAAACTTTAAAAAAGAGGCTGGGCGGCCGAGCACAGTGGTTCACGCCTGTAATCCCAGCACTTTGGGAGGCCAAGGCAGGCGGCAGGCGGATCACGAGGTCAGGAAATCAAGACCATCTTGGCCAACATGGTGAAACCCCGTCTCTACTAAAATACAAAAAAATTAGCTAGGCGTGGTGGCTGGCGCCTGTGGTCCCAGCTACTCAGAAGGCTGAGGCAGGGGAATTGCTTGAACCCTGGAGGCAGAGGTTTCAGTGAGCCGAGATTGTGCCACTGCACTCCAGCCTGGTGACAGAGTGACACTCCGTCTCAAGAAAAAAAAAAAAAAAAAGAGTCCTGGCACAGTGGCTCACTCCTGTAATCCCAGCACTTTGGGAGGCTGAGGCAGTGGATCACTTGAGGCCAGGAGTTCAAGGCTAGCCTGGCCAACATGGTGAAACCCTGTCTCTACCAAAACTACAAAAACTAGCCGGACATGGTGGTGTGCGCCTCTAATCCCACCTACTCAGGAGGCTGAGCTTGAACCTGGGAGGCAGAGGTTGCAGTGAGCCGAGATCACACCACCACACTCCAGCCTGGGCGAGAGAGTGAGACTCTGTCTCACTTAAAAATATATATATATATATTACACTTAACACGTTTTAGAGGTTAGGGTTACCGCAAATCTTTAATGAGTAATTTGCCTTCGGTACTTAAGAAATCTCAAAGACAGGGTTATGGAAAGCGGAAAGTGAAAAAAAGCTGCAGAGCCCCTCAATGGGCAGGTGGGCTACAATTTTTTTTTCTACGAGGGATTTGTTTTGATAGAGGGCCCTCACTCCCGAGTGGTTAAAGCAACAAACTAATTTTATTTGTTAAACAATGAATAAAGACCGCGTGGGTTCAAATTCTGGCTCTGATGTTAACTGACTGTGTGACCTTGAGCGAGTGACTTAACCTTTCTGTGTTTCAGTTCTCTATGTGGATAACAACAGTGCTTTGGTTGTTTACTGGGATTAAAAGAGTTATACATAAAAAGTAATTATAGCAGTTCATGGCTCGGGATAAGGTCTATATAAGGGTTTGCAAAATAAATTAAAACTCAATATAGTTGGACATTAGGTCTCTTGCTGACCTGCTGGTCCTAGTCACAGCATGAGGTAGTTGGCCTGTATTAGAGTTACCACTCATCTGAGAGGACAGCTGAACTGATCACAGTTGTGCTGAGTGTTATCTGTTGTTCTAGGACAGTGGCTCTCAAACTTGAACATGCATCAGGTTTGTCTGGTGGGTGTGTTAAAGAGATTGCTGCGGTCTTCCCCCAGAGCTGCTGATCCAGTAGGTTTGGGGCCTGAGAATTTGAATTTCTAATAAGATCCACGTGATACAGATGCTGTTGGTCCAGGGACCACACACTGAGAACTGGTGTTCTAGGATAATGGTTCCAAGTCTGGTTGTATAATAGGACCACTTGGGGAGCTTTTAAAAATTCCATTGCCCAGGCCCCTCAGACCAATTAATTCCCAATTTCTGAGGGTGGGACTCAAGTATTGGTTTTTAGAGGTCCCCAGGTGATTCCAATGTGCAGCCAAAGTTGAGAACCACAGCTCCATGCTGTCGGCATGCTGCTAAAATGGGTGCATTAAAATGATGAAGTGATTACCATCTGTATCTTACAGATAAAGAAATGGAAGTGCGGTGCAGTTAGGTTTTGGATCTGCCTAATGACACATAGCCAGTAAGCAGTAGAGTTCCTATCTCCTCTCTCTATCCAACCAGCCAGAAATGCTGTGATTATGAAGGAGAATGCTTTGCATTTATGCTAGTTTATTTTTCCCTGACTGTATTCATTCAAGAAAGGACTTTATATACTTACATATTTATAAATACTGTACATATACACTAAGGATGCTTACATACACACCAGTCTCTGTGAAGGTGCTGGAGCAATAAGAAATCCCATTCAAATGCTACTTAGAAGTCACTTTTCTTTCATTCATCTACACTAGGATTTGGACTTAGAAAGGAAGAGTTAGTAAGGGCACAGTTAGTTAAGGGCACAGTTCCAGGGTCAGACTGCCTGCTTCCTTCCATCATTGATGGCTGTGCAACCTTGGCAAGTCACATAACCTCTCTGTGCCCTAATTTCCTCAACTTATTTACAGGGCTGTGAGGAATGTGTTAATTCACATAAAAGTGCTTAGAATACTGCCTGGCAATAATGAGTGCTCAAAAATGCCATTGATTGTGATTTTTTTCTTTTATTATCTGCACAGCAGACCTAAATGCTTAAAAAAGTATTTTATAAACTTAAAAGTTACTTTATACAGAGTATACTGCAGAAAACCTATGAGACCAAAATATACCAGATATGTAACACATACAAACTAGAAAGAGAGTTGCCTCCAAAAAAATGCATGGGGTGTACAAAAAAAATCACCAAGGAAATTTTGTGTTTCTCTTGGAAATTTTCTATGTAAAAATTCTTGGTAGTGCTATGGGGTGCTACAATAAAAATACTATATTTTTGTGATGGCCTTCCAATTGGCCCAATCTACATAGAGGAACTTCTGAGAAACCGAATTCTGACTTATTATTGAAAGTGGGATGACTTTGGTTAAAGAGGAAGAAAGATCAGATTTATCAAAATTATAATATATCAATTACATAATTTTACTCACAGACCTGGCTTTGTTGAATGTGGTATTTTTTACTTTTGCTTTGTTCCGGAACTTCAATCTGCTAAATAGATTAGTGAAATGTCAGTCAGCTCCGCCCAGAGAAGCAAGCACACAAACAATCTATTTAACTAGCACACTTTCCCTTCCACGATAATCCTCTTAACATTCCCAAAGGCTGCCAGTCAACAGGTACACCTGCTTGTCATCTGTGCATTCCTCTTTCGTTTGTCAGGGTCTAAATGTTATAGAAATAAGAGTCCCAAAAAGTTAAGTAAAACTTAATGTTTCACATTAGTGGTTGCCTATGGATTTTGTGATTGAAGAAAGCTTTTAAAAGAACATCACACGAAATGAAATGTCCTTCTAAATCCTGAAATAATTCTTGGGGTTGCAATCCATATGCTGACTCAAAGCCCAGCAGGGCTTTGGTTAATCAAAAGGGACCATTAATCAAACGAAGAATCAAAGCAAAGTTCAAGACACTTGAATATACCTCATGTACATAAGGTAAACTCAATATACCAGCAGGAAACAGATGGTGCAATCTTGGGGTAATTGAGGAGTATGTTAGGAAGGAACCGTTTAACTATTTAATGGAGGTGTGGGCAGGATTACATTGAATCCATGAAGGGATATTGGGGCCCCCAGGGGCTAGCAATGAGGGGGATTTCCAGAAGATTCTTACCACCTCTAGGCCTGAAGGGGCGAGGGAGCAGCTGTGGCTGGAACCAGAGAGTAGCTGTAGCTATAAGAGGAGAGATTGCCTGACGGGAGCTGTAGCCCTCAGTAGAGGGACATTCCAACCACAGAGACCCAGCAGGTTCCAACGTGGAGAAATAAACACCCACTGTCACTTTTCTCCCAGCCTCCAATCTCCTGCTGGGTTTCCCAATGAGTTATCCAGGGATGTCCAATCTTTTGGCTTTCCTGGACCACACTGGAAGAAGAGAATTGTCTTGGTCCCCACGTAACATAGCTAATGAGCTTTTTAAAAATCACAAAAAAACCTCAGTGTTTTAAGAAAGTTTATGAATTTGCATTAGGTCACATTCAGACCTGTCCTGGGCTGCATGCAGCCCACAGGCTGTGAGTTGGACAAGCTTGAGTTATCCCACTGAGGGTAAGGTTGCAGTACACAGTCTCTCAGGGCACAGAGCAGAGTGGGAGTGAATCTGGAAAGGCAGAGTGCCTGGCACACCTAGTAAACACCACCTAGCCAGGTTTTTTGGGGAAAGAGTACTTAGATTCTTCTTAATGGGAAAGAAAAGAACTGCTATTAAACAACTGTGCATTAGGTATGTAACTCAAACAGGGCACAGTATTTATTCACTCTACAATTGTCAACATCTCTGTACTAATTGCCTTTCTCCTCCAACATAGTAGCTCTTTGACCCTGGATTCTCAGGTTTAGCCATCATATGGTACACACAGGCATTCATAAATGACAGAATGAAAGAGTGAATTAATTATTATTGCTTACTTCTCATGAGAATGTACACTGAGACATTTCAAAATAAGTAGGCTAAATAACATGACACTGCAAAAAAGCATTCTTTTAACTATGGTTAACTTTGTTGTAAAATCAATTGCTTTAAGGAGGTATGCATAAGACTTCCTTTAGGTTAGTATTCTTAATGGAAATGTTCACATATTCAAGCCTATTTCAATTATTTTATTTTATTTTGAGACAGAGTCTTGCCATGTTGCCCATGCTAGAATACAGTGGCACAATCTTGGCTCACTGCAACCTCCACCTCCTGGATTCAAACAATTCTCTTGCCTCAGCTTCCCAAGTAGCTGGGACTACAGGTACGCACCACCATGCCCATCTAATTTTTGTATTTTTGGTAGAGATGGGGTTTCACCATGTTGGCCAGGCTGGTCTCAAACTCCTGACCTCAAGTTATCCACCTGCCTCAGCCTCCCAAAGTGCTGGGATTACAGGTGCGAGTCACTGTGCCCAGCCTCAATATTTTTTTAAAAACTAGTTATTAAGTCTTGGTAAATGAGAAATTAACACTCTGATGTTTTATGTGTTTTGCTACCATCATTATTATTTTACAATGTTACCTTAGAGTTTGTAAAGAGTCTTGCAGCCATGAAATACAGAACTTGGAGGAAAATTCTCAGAATTTTCTCTCTCCTAGTTTCCTTCCCCTCCTGACCCCTATGTCAAAGTAAATAAAATAGAACCACTACAAATGTTAAGCAATTCCTGATATAATCAGCTTCCTTGAATTGTTGCAGTAAGACCTTCAATACTTTATATACTAGGGGGAACTAAAGCTGGGGAAACAAGCAAATCTTTTCTCATAATGCAGTATTCCCACACTTTCTTTTTAACCAATAGAATAGTTTCTGTTAATAACACAATCACTCATTTCTGCACAGTAATTCCCCCTGATTCTCTAAAACTGTGTCCTCCTGCTATGCTCATACCATTATCCTGACTGCCATGCACAGTTTTTCCATTTTCTATATTGGACTAGCTCTTCAAAAGGCTAACATTCCTCAGATATCAGAGGCCACTGCCCTTGGTGTTTCCCCTCCTCACCATATAATAGAAACATTTTTTAAATTGCCAGTTGCCTTTTAAATAGTTTCACCTTGCCTAAAAGGAAAGAAGAATGGAGGGAAAATACATCTGGTGATGGTAGTTGAGGATGGAGTGAGAGGTGAAAGGTAATCAGAAATCAGAAAGCCGTCTTGTTCTTTGCCATTTTTGAGGGAAACTACTCATTTTTGAGATCAGATCTACTTTTAAGAAAATCAAAGGGAAAAATATACAAACTAGGTATATATTATTAGAAATATAAATTGTTTCTTGCCAGGCATGGTAGCTCATACCTGTAATCCCAGCACTTCAGGAGGCTAAGACAGGCTGAGCTCAAGCTCAGAAGTTTGACACTAGCTTGGGCAACATAGTGAGACCCCTGTCTCTACCAAAAATACAAAATTAGCCAGGCATGGTGGTGTGTGACTATAGTACCAGCTACTTAGGAGACTGAGGTGGGGAGGATGGCTTTAACTTGGGAGGCGGAGGTTGCAGTGAGCTGAGATTGCACCCCTGCACTCGAGCCTGGAGACAGAGCCTGTCAGGAAAAAAAAAAAAAAAAAGTCTTTTTAAGTCAGAAAATTGTTCACCAGCATACTCCTGATGTGCATCTCATATATCCAGATTATGGTTCAATATGTAAAATAATAATAATGCACTTTCAGAAATTCCTTAGGAACACATCTATTGCATAAAATACATCGACTTTCATTTCTTGGTGTCTTTTGGAATTCTCTAAACGGCAGAGATTGTTGGTAGTTTACTCCATTATCCATTCTGCCCTTCTTCCTTAGTAATTACACCCAGTTTTATTTGAACAGACAACACACCCTGCTAAAAGACTACATTTACCAGACTCCCTTGCAGCTAGGTGTGGGCCTGTGATGTGACTATCTTCTGGCCAATGGTTGTAGGGGACATTCTGTGTGAGACTTCTGGAACTCCTCCTTGAAGAGAAGAAGTAAGCCCTGCTTCATATTTTCCTCATACTTGCTGCCTAGAATGTGGATGTAATGATGAGTGTTCTGGCAGCCATTTTGAGCATGAGGTGAAGGCCACACACAGAAGATGGCACAACAGAAAGGTTTGTGTTGATATTATGGAGCCACCATCCAGCCCTAGACTGCCTACCTCTGAACTTCTTTTAGATGAGAGAGAAACAAACTTTTATTGTGTCTAAGACACTTGTTTTGTTTTTTTATTTTCTATTATATGCAGCAAAACCTAACTCTAATATACTTTATTTTTAAATAAAGCACTAGGCCGGGCGCGGTGGCTCAAGCCTGTAATCCCAGCACTTTGGGAGGCCGAGACGGGTGGATCACGAGGTCAGAAGATCGAGACCATCCTGGCGAACACGGTGAAACCCCGTCTCTACTAAAAAAAAAAATACAAAAAACTAGCCGGGCGAGATGGCGGGCGCCTGTAGTCCCAGTTACTTGGGAGGCTGAGGCAGGAGAATGGCGTAAACCCGGGAGGCGGAGCTTGCAGTGAGCTGAGATCCGGCCACTGCACTCCAGCCCGGGCGACAGAGCGAGACTCCGTCTCAAAAAAATAAATAAATAAATAAATAAATAAATAAATAAATAAAGCACTCCTTTATAATTCTGCTCTAATTAAGAGCAGCAAATATTAAGGAAATTGATTCAAGCTTTTGTACAGGAGCATAGCTTTAAGAAGAATGTTACACTTTTTTTTTTCCTCTGGTTTATGGTTAATATTGCCTTTAAGGGCCAGGTACAGTGGCTCTTGTCTGTAATCTCAGCACTTTGGGAAGCCGAGGTGGGATGAGCTCAGGAGCTCAAGACCAGCCTGGGAAACATAGAGAGACCTTATCTCTACAAAAAAATAAATAAATAAAAATAAAAAATTAGCTGGGTGTGGTGGCATATGCCAGTGGTCCCAGCTACTTGGGAGGCCGAAGTAAGAGAATCACCTCAGTCTGGGAAGTTGAGGCTGCAGTGAGCCATGATTGCACCACTGCACTCCAGCCCGGGTGACAGAGCGAGGCCCTGTCTTTAAAAATACACACACATATATAATTTAAGAACTTAATATATTTTTGTTGTGGCTGTATGTTTATATTATTCTTCAGTGCATTTGCTTGACCAAAATTTTAATGATGTCTTCATAAACAGAGCACAAGTTTTATCTTTGAAACATTACCTAAAGTTAACTAAGCTAAGTTAACAATACATTTCTTTTTTCCCTCATTTCTTCTTACTAGGATAAAACTAGCACTATTTAATCTGCTTCTGGGGACCATCTGCCTTATTTATGGGGCTCATTTGATTACAGTTCTCTTCCCTGCTTCAGATTCTTTAAGATGATCAAAATCTTAAACTCAGAACCTGCCCTGAAAAATACAGACTCTGTGTCCTAGTCCATACAAGCCTTCTACAAGTGCTATGTGTCAGTTTTGACTTGGTGTGTTTCCCTGGAAAACAAGGGAATGTCACCATGGTACATTTATATGGTTTCCTTGAGCCACAGAATGACTTCAATCGACTGTACTTGTGAGGGCACCCAGAACTCAGGAAGAGTTCAAACACCGAACTATCTGTTCTCTCTACCTTCCAGGTTCCATTCTACCCAGAGCTTCGTAAATAAAATTCAAGATTAAAATGCAAACTATCCTTACAAAATCCTCTTGGAAACCCAATTTTCAAAATGAAAGGTCTGAACTTTTCATTCCAAGAGCCAAAATAAGTAAAAAAAAATAAAGAGTTTCCAGAAATAAAACGTGTTAAATATTTAGATAAAGCAATACAAGGGTGCTGACTAATGTGCTGATTTTGCTAACCTCAGAGATAAATTAGGGATTTCAACTCATGTGCAAACTTAAGGAATATAGTGTGGTTGTTTTTCTTGAAAACTTTAAATGGATTACTACTTTCTCCATTTTACTGAGTTAACTCTAGCTACTCATTGTACAAGTATTTCCTGAATCAAGTAGCTTACATTTTATTCATCCACATTTGAGAGCACTTCTCCCTTTTAATGAGGCTACTTCAGTTAATTACTTTTTTCTTTCTTCTTTTTTATACCTACAATAATCTCAGCCTAAGAGGGTCCATCCTGCCTGAGAGGTTGGATTTTATTATACTACTGTTTTAAAAAGAGTTTCCTTGATTCTTTTATTGCTTTCATTTACTACTCTCTAGTACATTTTGAATTGTTCGATCAACAAGAGGCAGTGAATTTATTTTCCTTGGAAAAGGTACGTTCAGTTCTAGAAGAAAGAGAAATAATTACAAAACACAACTATTTTCTTAGAAAAAAGCTGGAAAGTAAAGATCAATGTTAACTAAAGATGTTATCCACCCTCTTAGACTAAATTTAAATGAAAACATTAGAAAAGTTTCCCAGCCGGACGCGGTGACTCATGCCTGTAGTCCCAGCACTTTGGGAGGCTGAGATGGGTGAATCACGAGGTCAGGAGATCGAGACCATCCTGGCTAACAAGGTGAAGCCCCGTCTCTACTAAAAAAAAAAATACAAAAATTTAGCCAGGAGTGGTGGAGGGCTCCTGTAGTCCCAGCTACTCAGGAGGCTGAGGCAGGAGAATGGCGTGACCCCAGGAGGCAGAGCTTGCAGTGACCGGAGATTGTGCCACTGCACTCACTCCAGCCTGGGCGACAGAGACTCTGTCTCAAAAAAAAAAGAAAGAAAGAAAGAAAAAGAAAAAAAGAAAAATTTCCCAATATTTTCTATTATATTTTTAAAAATTAATGTAATATTCTACAAAAGAATTAAGTTTATGAATGTCAACCAGGCATTGGTATTTCTTTCTTTCTTTCTTTTTTATTTCTTTAAGATGGAGTCTCACTCTGTCGCCCAGGCTGGAATGTAATGGTGTCACCTTGGCTCACTGCAACCTCTGCCTTCTGGGATCAAGCAATTCTCCTGCCTCAGCCTCCCCAGTAGCTGGGACTACAGGTGCACACCACCAAGCCCAACTAATTTTGTATATTTAGTGGAGACAGGGGTTCACCATGTTGGCCAGGCTGGTCTCGAACTCCTGACCTCAAGTGATCCCCCCACTTCGGCCTCCTGAAATGCTGGGATTACAGGCATGAGCCACCATGCCTGGCCCCAGGCATTGGTATTTCTAATTATTTTTAAAAAAAATTGTACTGTCTTGTTTGGGACATATTTGTATCATGATGATGACTAGGCAATTAAAACAGTTTAAAATCTAATTTTTTCACAGCCTTCTCACCAACCTTTTTGATGAGTTACTAGGCCTTTAATAAATAAATGTACACTAGAACAATAAAGTTTAATTTTATATTGAGGAAAAAAAAAGTAGCCTTGAGAGTTTATTTTACTCCTCCCAACTGTTAAAGGCATTTTCATTTGGCACAATGGAATTATCAAGAAGCTATGGATTCTTTCTAGAGACAAACTTATAAAAAGATCATCCCCATTGTGTTAAAGACCCCCTCAAGACCCTGACTTGAAGATGTAGCTTCTATAATAAATCTGAAAGCCTCCATGTCAGAGAAGGCTGAAATAAAACAATACAAAGTCGAGAGTGAGAATTCTCAGTAACCCAAAGATGACTTCTCATTGGAAAAATGACTTTAATTCTAAAGACAGGCTTCCTTCTGCCCTGCCATCCTGAGCACTGAGCTACCAGTGGGAAGAGCTCACTTCTGTGGTTTGGAGTCCTCCCTTTAGGACCAGACCTGCTGGCCCAGAGAGCTCCTAAGTGTAGACTGGTCTCCAACTGTTGGCTGATGATGGGAACGTAAAGTGAAAAATATACACAGATGAGAGCACTCACCATTTCTGGATTCTTAGCAGCTAGCTTTACCATCTTTTCTGAGATCATCTTTTTCAAGCAGCTACTCAGCAAAAAAGCCTAAGAAATGCAGGAATAAAGAACTCTTGTAACTGAAGAAATCTTCACTCTCTTCCTTCCCTCCTCACACCACAAGGCAGATTTTGAGCTCTGCCCTCCAATAACACACATTCAAGAATTTAGATTTCTTCGTCAACTTCCAGAAGTTTTCTTAAGATCCAGTTAGGAAGTAACTATAAATTTTCTCAATTATGTGCATATATTTACAGCAAATTTTTTAAAGAAATGAAAAATGTCCAGGATCTCACTATTAATATTTTTCCTCTTAAAACTCACCCCCTTGCATCCCATGTTTTCTATTATTTTGTAAGCAGGTCATGTTTTTTGAGCAACAAACAATAAAAATGAATTATTGTTATTATAATGAGATCAACTGATGATGGTCAATCCTATATTTAATTCTAGACATTGTATACATAATTATTGAGAGACCTCTACTGAGCATAAATAGTAACTGGTTTGTTTGAAAGAACATATTAGCAACTTATTGCTTTTACTAAACTGAAAAAAAAGGTTAGCTGTTTTTCTTCACTTCACTTTCTTCTTTTTCTTTTTCTTTCTTTTTTTTTTTTTTTTTCTGAGACAGAGTCTTGCTCTGTCACCCAGGCTGGAGTGCTGTGGCTGCGATCTCGGCTCACTACAGCCCCCGACTCCTGGGTTCAAGCGATTCTCCCACCTCAGCCTGCCACCATGCCCAGCTAATTTTTTTGTATTTTTAGTAGAGACAGGGTTTCACCATGTTGGCCAGGCTGGTCTCGAACTCCTGACCTCAAGTGATCCACCCGCCTCGGCCTCCCAAAGTGCTGGGATTACAGGGGTGAGCCACTGTGTCCGGCCTACTTTCTTATTTTTCTAGTATCTTTAATCACTCATGTTCTAGACTGATGGTCACCTCCACTATCCTTCATGGCTTAATCATCATTGGTGCCAAGACACTCACAGTTGTACATCTTGCTACACAAAAGCTGGGCTTCCTTATTCCAGGCTTTGCACTACTATGAGCAAAATTGAAGGTTCCCTATGATTTTCCCATTTGCTCCTTTCCCACTAATCCTTTTTCTCTCTTGTCCTGCTCTTGATTCTTGGCTTGCTGTTTTCTCCGTTGGCCCTACTAAGGTTTGGGAAAACTGTCAATGAATGTTGAGGCTATAAGACCTTAGCACAGTGTTGTGTTCAGGGATGGTCACTGTGTTGGAGGGGAGGATGGAAAGGAGAAGGGAGGAGACAGTAAGAGAAAGCACAGTCTGGGGTGGTAGCCAAGTAGAAAGTTATTGGAGGGGACAACACGGAAAGCAGAATTAGAGGGAAAATGGGCTACATACAGCTCTCAGTGTCTTGCAAGGGTGTAGAGCATGATAGGAATTAATTTTATTTAAAAGGGGAAAAGAGGGAAGAAGAAAGGACTGACATCAATTTTTAAAAGAATTAACAGATGTGGCATTTGTGCAAACATTTTGACTTCCTAGTTTTGCTAATAACTAGCCCTGTTTATATGTTCATATATGTAACCTATGCAAAACCAGATAATAAAATAAACAACAAAACCCTGAGCAAATGCACCTAGGTAGGATGTTTAATAGTGTCAGACCAATTCCATATTCCTATACAATGTACACAAGTACATAGGCCAGGACTCTGCTATAAACCGTCAGGTTTGTTAAATATGAAAAGATTGAAAATGAATAAAAAATTTTAAAAAGACAAAGTAATAGGATTGAGTTGTTGTAGTTTTTGTGTTGTTTTTTTTTTTTTGGTTTTTTTTTTTGTTTTTGTTTTTTGAGACTCAGTCTTGCTCTGTCACCCAGGCTGGACAGGCTGGAGCACAGTGGTGTAATCTTGGCTCACTGCAACCTTCGCCTCCCAGGTTCATGGGATTCTCCTGCCTTAACCTCCCGAGTAGCTGGGATTACAGGTGCCTGCCACCATGCCCGGATAATTTTTGTTCTTTTAGTAGAGATGGTGTTTCACCATATTGACCAGGCTGGTCTCGAGCTCCTGACCTCAAGCAATCTGCCCGCCTTGGCCTCCCAAAGTGCTGGGATTACAGGATGAACCACCGCTTCTGGCCAAGGATTCAGATTTCATTTAAAAGGTCTCAAAAAGATTTGGGCCCAAGCCCTCATTTGTATTTGCAAAGCACACAAGTCACGTTTCCAATTTTGCAAAACTAGCCCTTGAGTATGTACAACTATTATATATCCATAAAAATTATAACTTCTTAAAAAGTAGCCCTTGGGTGTACATCAATAAAACTCACACTCCAGGGGAAATAAGACCTTACTAGGAATCCTTTGAAAGAATGTTTATTGCACCTCTTTATGGTGGTTTAAACTCATTTGCTACTGACTAGATTTAAAAATCATAGTAAAATTTAACCACACTTAGCATTCTGAGGTTGGGAGGTAGTTTTACTACCCAAATCTCTCTGTGTCTCTCCAAGTGACTGACAATCTTGCCTCAGCAAACCAGTCTACCATTTCCCTAAAGATGTTTCATATTTAAGGTGAACCTAAGGACCCACTTCTTTAACCTAGAATTTCGGTTTAGTACTTCATGTTTTCAGAGGACTTTGATATAATGACTCAACTATACTAGAAGTAAAGAGTCGAAAGGGGCCTTGGTTTCTGAACCAGAATGTTCCATGGAACTTAGCCTGATCACCAGAGGCTCAGGTTGAATATGACATTGATGCAAAGAGTACTTCACTATTTTGATTCCATTTCAGAACATCTACAATTTTGGTTCCTATTTGAAATGACTTAATTTAGTAAAAAGGACTTTTCAGTTGGATTTGGTGTTTAGATGTTCTCTCTTTTAGCATTTCTACTCCAATTTTAGTTAAAAACCTATGGTAGACGTGGATAGTTGGCTACCCAACAGCCATTGCCCCTTCTTTCCTAAGAGATCCTGATTTTGTTTGGGACAATAACGTGCTCAGCCCCCAGCAATGGTTCATGCTTACTCTAAGCCAATCATAAAGCCTGTTTCTCTTTGCTAGATGCTTGGTTCCCAGACTCCCTTGCAGCTAAGAGTGGTCATAGGATCCAGTTCTGGCCATTGAAACACAATAGGAAGTCTACTGGAGGTTTCTGGGGTAAAACTTTTGCTTTCCAGATAAGAGAGATATGGGTTGAGCATCCCTAATCCAAAAGTCCAAAATGTGAAACTTTTTGAGCCACTTACATGATGCCACAAGTGGGAAATTCCACACCTGACCTCCTGTGACTAGTAACAGTCAAAATCCAGGTGTACAGCACAGATTCTGTTACTGTTGTTTCACAGGTTTCACAGCTGATACAGGTATTCCCGTGATGCTGTTGTGCTGATTAGCTACCCTGAGCACATAATTTTTCACTGTGTTAATGGTATGTCATATTTTCTACTGTCGATTATTCACATGCAAATAAGTATAAGAAATGGATTGCTTATCAGCAGCATATAAATTCAGAGTCGGGAATGATGGTGATGCCCAACAACAACCACAGATGGTCCACATGGGTGGCTGAGGTAGTGACACCTTTGCTTTCTGATGGTTCAATGTCCACAAACTTTGTTCCATGCACAAATTTATTTAAAATATCATATAAAATTACCTTCAGGCTGTGTGTTTAAGGTGTATATGAAATATAATTGAATCATGTTTAGACTTGGGTCCCATCCTCAAGATATCTCATTATATACAGTTATACATAACTTAATGATGATGGGGGTAAGTTCTGAGAAATGCATCATTAGGCAAGTTTGTCATTGTGCAAACAACATAGAGTGTAGTTACATAAACCTAGATCGTAGAGCCTGCTATATACCTAAGCTAGATGATAGAGCCTCCCTAGGCTATAAACCTGTGCAGCGTGCTACTGTACTGAATAAATACTGAGGCAATTGTAACACAGTGATAAGTATGTGTATCACTTAAACATTGAAAAGGTACTGCAGGAAAAAGGTGAAACATTAAAAAAAAACATAAAAAAGGTACAGTAAAAATACTATATTATAATCTTATGGGACCACTGCCATATATACACAGTCATTGACCAAAAAGTTATGTACTACATGAATGTATATGCAAATATTTCAAGATAAAAAAAAAATCTGCAGTTGGAAACAATTCTGGTCCTAAGCATTTGGGATAAGGGCTACTCAACCAGTGGCTTTTTATCTGCTTGGAAAAGGTCAAAAGAATAATATCATCTACTTTCAGTATTCTTATTAACTGAGATCATAAAAATCTATATTGCCTAAGTCAGGAGTTGGCAAACAAGGCCAGATCACTATCTGTTTCTATAAATAAAGTTTTATTGGAACATAACCAGACCCACTTGTTTATCTACTGTCTATGGCTGCTTTTAACAGAGTTGAGCAGTTGAAACAGAGACTGTATGGATCTCAAATCCTAAAATATTTACTATCTGGTCCTTTAAGAAAAAGTCTATGGACTCCTGCTCTAAGCCACTGTTGGTTGAATCTTCTATTACTTGGTAACTAAATTCATTTCTAACTAACACAAAGGCCATGATGACTAGTAAAATAAAACAAAACCTAAAACAAA
Source organism: Theropithecus gelada (assembly GCF_003255815.1). Taxonomy (NCBI): domain Eukaryota; kingdom Metazoa; phylum Chordata; class Mammalia; order Primates; family Cercopithecidae; genus Theropithecus; species Theropithecus gelada. Next base: position 102,906,976 of record NC_037676.1, read on the forward strand.
ATAAAAGGTATTACAGTCCAAACGAGAGTACATAGAACACTCTAGTGTCCTGCTCTAGTTGGGTTAGGGTCATGTGCTTCGTCCACCCCAGCAAGCAAGACAGCATTTCAGCACAGAGGGTGTTCAAGGTCTGCCCTGAGAACTCACCTGTTTGGTGTAAATAACAAACCACTGCCAGCAACTATCCTCACTGTATTGAAATCTGAGCTCTAAGTTCTGGTTGAGAGTTCTCTGGGGCCCATCCATATCCAGCAGAGTTCCCTACAAAGGAAAATATTTTATATTCAATGTAAATTTAAATACTCATGAATTGGTCAGATGTAGTGGCTAACACCTGTAATCCCAGCTGAGGCAGGCAGATTGCCTGAGGTCAGGAGTTTGAGACCAGCCTGGCCAACATGGTGAAACCCCGTCTCTACTAAAAATACAAAAATTGGCCAGGCATGGTGGCAGGTGCCTGTAATCCCAGCTACTCAGGAGGTTGAGGCAGGAGAATCACTTGAACTAGGGAGGTGGAGTTTGCAGTGAGCCAAGATCACGCCATTGCATTCCAGCCTGGGTGAAAAAAACAAAACAAAACAAAAAAAACCTCATTAATGTGTTGGGCAAAATATCAAAATGAGAGAGACTGTCCCTATTTCCAAGAAGGTATCAGTCTATGGAGGAGCCATGAGAGTAAATCACCACAGTTTGATATATTAATAGTTAAGTGTTAGGAAGGAAACACAGGTCTATGGAAGTAAATAGGAGGGGCACCTAACCCAGGCTAGGAGGGCAAAGGAAGGCTCCCTGGAAGGGCCATCTGAGCAGAGGTAGAAACTACCCAAGTTTGTTGTGGTGGTTTTATTTTGGTGGTGTGTAGGGGAGGTGAGAGGTGATTTTTTGAAAGAGGAAATACTATAGTGAGTGCAAATGTCCTGAGGCATATTGGAGACACTGAAAGGGACCATGCGTGTCGCTGCAGCACAGGCTCCAAGGCATGGAGGGTGATATGAGAAGAGGCTTAGGACCAGATCCTGAAAGCCTGGTAGGCAACATCTGTGATTTTTGCTTTGCAACATCCATCATTCTTTTTCCTAGTAATGGAGTCTCAAATACCCTTGGGAAAACCATCCCTCTTCCACTGTTGGCTATCTATGTAGGACTGTCAGGGAATGAAAAGTCAGAGGGCGGCATATGACCCAATTTCAGGCCAACTGGACAAGTAATTCTCTCTGCTTCTCATGTTATTTCAGTCAGAGAGACCCAAATCGTAGGTGCTGATAGAGTTCCTATTTCTTAGAAAGCTTGAGCTCCTTGGGTTCTTAACTTTCTAAAACCTCTGCATCAGTTTTTCCTTTGAATCTGTAGGTTACTCCATATCCTTCCAACACATCCCGTTTTCCACTAGAGTCCAATGTGTTGGTTTCTATTGCTTGCCACCAAAAAGCCTTAACTCTTACAGGTTTTATAAGCTAAGAATCCCTTCCTGCAGATCATATGCAGTACAGAAAAAAGAAATAGGGAAATAAAAAAGATATTTTTCCCCCAGGGGGCAACAGACATTATCCCAAGGGTGACAGCTTTTCCTTAAGAGGTTTTAGCCAGGTATGGTAGCTCATGCCTGTAATCCCAGCACTTTGGGAGGCTGAGGCAAGAGAATCTCTTGAACCAGGAGTTCAAAACCAGCCTGGGCACCATAGCAAGACCTTGTCTCCAAAAACAGGAATTATATTTATATTTTAGAAATATTGGTCTGGCAGCATCAGTTAAAATATGAATTGGAGGCTGGCTGCAGCGGTTCATGCCTGTAATTCCAACAATTTGGGAGGCTGAGGCAGGCAGATCACTTGAGGTCAGGAGTTTGAGACCAGCCTGGCCAACATGGTGACACCCCATCTCTACTAAAAACACACCAAAAATTAGCTGGGTGTGGTGGCTGGTGCCTGTAATCCCAGCTACTCAGGAGGCTGAGGCAGGATAATCGCTTGATCCTGGGAGGTGAAGGTTGCAGTGAGCTGAGATTGTGCCACTGCACTCCAGCCTGGACAACAGAGTAAGACTCCATCTCCAAAACAACAACAACAACAAAAAACATGAATTGGAAAACAGCTGTTTTCAGACACTGAACGACAGATAATGCAGCACTGTTAACCCAGAGAGAAGGAAAACCAAATGAAGTGAGCCCCCTAAGTATCCCAGCTTACTACCTGAAGGGGTTTCCAGGATATAACACAAAGACAGGGAACCCAAACACAGCCCAGGGGTCTCAGTGGGTGGAGGAGAAAGGGTAAAAGTTACAAGAAGTTGAGATTGGAATTTGTGAGGCAGAATACCAAAGACTAGGGCTTTAAACACAGCGAGAGCTCTAGAGAGGTTTTGACAGATCTTTGGCTGAATAATGATCTGTGTGTGTATAGAGTAAACCTACACGAGGCTGGGGAAAGAACATCTGGAAAGCAGTAGGTTGGAAATTGCAGGAGCTCACAAACAAGGATGGAAAGAGTTCATGTTCCCATCGGCCAGAGCAGAGAGACAATAGACAAGATGTCAGGTAGAGTCTTAAGAATGGTAGCTAAGGCATAAAGGGCTAAATTAGCCCTAAAGACTGCTCTGCAACTTCATTAAGGCAGGCGGGCACCTGTAGTCCCAGCTACTCGAGAGGCTGAGGCAGGACAATGGTCTGAATCCAGGAGGCAGAGCTTGCAAAATGAGCCAAGATCGCACCACTGCACTCCAGCCTGAGCGATAAGAGCGAGACTCTATCTCAAAAAAATAAATAAATAAAAAAGAAAAAAAGAAAAGAAAGTTTAAAAGCAAGCATCAAAAAAGTAAAACTGGTCAGGCATAGGGTCTCATGCCTGTAATCCCAGCACTTTGGGAAGGTGAAGTAGATGATTGCTTGAGGCCAGGAGTTCAAGATCAGCGTGGGAAACATAGCAAGACCCTGTTTCTGCAAAAAATGAAAATTAGCGGGGCATAGGCACATGCTTGTAGTCCCAGCTACTTGGGAGGCTGAGGCAGGAGGATCTCTTGAGTCCATGGGGTTGAGGCTGCAGTGAGCCATAATTGTGCCACTGCACTCTAGCCTGGGTAAGAGAGTGAGACCCTGTCTCTTTAAAAAAAAGTAAAACCAATCCTAAGTAATTTAACTGCACACCAGAATAAAATCTAATATTCTTTAAAGGAATTCAGTAAAATGCGACATTGAACAATGTAAAATTCGCAATGTTTAGCATACCACAAAAAATTACCCGGCATGCGTAAGAGGAGGAAGATATGATCTGCAAACAGTAGAAAAATCAATCAGTGGTGCATACTCAGTGTCAGGTGATAAAAACAAACAAACAAAAAGAAAAAAGAAAAAAGTATCAATCAGTAGAAGTAGATCCAGAAATGACAGAGATGATGGAAATAGTAGCAAAAATATTGAAACTGCTATTTAAAGTATGTTCCATACACTCAGGAATTTGGAGAAAAATAGAAGCATGATAAGGAGAGAAATGGGAGATGTAAAAAAGACCTAAACAGAACTTCTAGAGATGAAAAATACAACACTGTAAGTATAAATGCACTGGATGGGATAAATAGCAATGTTAGACATTACAGAAGAAAATAGCAATAATCTTAAAGCTATAGCAATACAAACAACCCCAAATAAAGCAGAGAGAGAAAAAATACTAAGATAAATAAAATCACAATGGGATACCATGTCACATCTATCTACTAGGTTGGCTATAATAAAAAATTGATAACAAGTACTGGCAAGGATGGGGAGAAATCAAAACCCTCCACTGCTGGTGGGGATATAAAATGGTGCAGCCACTTTGGAAAGTAGGCTGGCAGTTCCTCAAAAAGTTACACACAGAATATCATTTGACCCAATGATAATTCTACTCCTAGGTATATACCCAAAAGACATAAAAACATATGTCTACACAAAAGCTTCTGCACAAATGTTCATAGCAGCATAAATCATAACAGCCAAAATATAGAAGCAACCCAAATGTCTATCAATGGACGAATGGGTAGAATATGCTATAACCATAAAGTGGACTATTATTTGGCCATAAAATATAATAAAGTACTGATGATACATGCTACAAGAATGAACCGGAAAACATGCTAAGTAAAAAGCTAGTCACAAGCATCACATGTCATATGATTCCATTAATATAAAATATCCAGAATAGGCAAATCTATTCTATAGAGACAGAAAGTAGATTAGTGGTTTTTTAGGGCTGGGGGGACAGGAAGGTGACAACTAAAGGGTATGGGGCTTCTTTTTCAGGTGATAAAGTGTTCTAAAATTGATTGTGGTGATGGCTGCACAACTCTGTGAATATACTAAATACCATACCATTGAATCGTATACTTTATATGGGTGAATTGTATGGTATGTGAATTATATCTCAATGAAGCTGTTACAAAGAAAGACACGTGTGATATTGGTGGGGGAATACACACATAGCTCAGCCAAACAGAACAGAGAACCTAGAAACAGACCCATACAAACATGCCCGACTGATTTTTGACAAAGGTGTAAAAATAACTCAATTGAGGACAGACAGTCATTTCAGCAAATGGTACTGGAGCAACTGGATCTCCAGAAGCAAGCAAACAAACAAACAAACGAAAGGTTGGGAATGGGGGAATAACCATCTTTATTTTATTTTATTTTATTTTATTTTATTTTATTTTATTTTATTTTATTTTATTTTGAGACAGGGTCTTGCTCTGTCTCCCAGGTTGGAGTGCAGTGGCGTAATCTCAGCTCACTGCAACCTCCCCCTCCCGGACTCAAGGGATTCTCCTGCCTCAGCCTCCCAAGTAGCTGGGATTACAGGTATACACCACCACTCATACGCTCATTTTTGTAGTTTTAGTAGAGACAGGGCTTCTCCATGTTGGCCAGGCTGCTCTCAGACTCCTGACCTCAAGCAATCTGCCCGCCTTGGCCCCCCAAAGCACTGGGATTATAGGCATGAGCCACTGCGCCTGGTCTGATAACCTTATCCTAAGTCTCATACTCCATACAAAAATTAACTGAAAATAGATCATGAACTTACATGTAAAACCCCTAACTGTAAAACTTTTAGGGAAAAAAAAATAGAAAAACTTCAGAATCTATAACAGGATTTATCAAAGAGTTCTTGGACTTGACAGTAAAAGCACAATCCAAAGAAGGAAAACTGATGAATTAGATTTAATCAAAATTAAAAATTTTTGCTCTGCAAAAGACCTTGTTTAAGAGGATGAAAAACTATAGAGTGGGCCAGGTGTGGTGGCTCACACCTGTAATCCCAGAACTTTGGGAGGCCGAGATGAGCAGATTGTTTGAGGTCAGGAGTTTGAGAACAGCCAAGACAACATGGTGAAACCCCAGCTCTACTAAAAATACAAAATATTAGCCGGGCCTGGTGGCGCATGCCTGTATTCCCAGCTACTTGGGAGGCTGAGGCAGGAGAATTCCTTGAACCTGGGAGGCAGAGGCTGCAGTGAGCTGAGATTGCACCACTGCACTCCAGCCTGGGTGACAGAGTGAGACTCTGTCTCAAAACAAAAACAAACAAACAAACAAACAAAAAAACCCGAAACTATAGAGTAAGAGAAAATATTTGGAAACCAGATGGCCAACAAAGAACACGTATCTAGAATCCATAAATAACTCTCAAAACTCAACAGGAAAAGCCAAACAATCCAATTCAAAAATGGATAAAATATATGAGAAGACATTTTACCAAAGAAGATATGCAGATGGCAAATAAACACATGAAGATATTCAGCATCATAACCAATTGGGAAATGCAAACTTAAGTCACAATGAAATACCTTTACACATATATTAGAATGACTACAATAAAAAAAAAAATAGTGACAACACCAAATGCTGGTGAGAATGCAGAAAACTGGCTCACTCGCACATTCCTGGTGGGAATGTAAAATGATACAGCCATTCTCAAAAACAGTTTGGCAGTTTCTTTAAAAAGTAAACATACAATTACTATATGACCCAGCAATTGTACTCCTGGGCATTTATTCCAGGAAAATGAAGACTCATGGTCAAACATACACCTGTATGTGAAGGTTTATAGCAGCTCTATTCATAATAGCTAAAAACTAGAAACAACTAGAGGTTCTTCAATGAGTAAATGGTGAAGCAAACTTTGGAACAACCAGACCATGGACTGCAGCTCAACAAGAAAAAGAGACAAACTACTGATACAGTCAGCAACTGGATGGACTTCCAACAAGTTATGCAGAGCAAAAACGAGCCAATCTCTAAGGCAATTGATATTTATAGAATGTTCTACCCCAAATGGAAGGCACATTTTTTTAAGATACATGTGAAACATTTACCAAGATAGATCACAGCTGGGGCCACAAAACATGTTTCTATATGTTTCAAAGGGCTAAGATCATACAAGATATTTTCTCTGACCTCCAGGAGGAAAGAGTGGTATAGGGAGAAGGGTTAGGAAACTGTTCAATCCATCCACACAGGGCATGTTGAGACCAAGCTGTGAGTGCGGAGATAGAGGGAAATTTTTTTGTCTTTTTATTTTTTTATTTTTATTTTTTTGAGACAGGGTTTCACTGTTGCCCAGGTTGGAGTGCAGTGGCATAATGTCAGCTCACTGCAGCCTCTACCTCCCGTGCTCAATGGAGTCTCCCACCTCAGCCTCCCCAGTAGCTGGGACCACAGGTGCACACCACCATGCCTGGCTTATTTTTGTATTAGTTTGTAGAGATGGGATTTTACCATGTTGCCCAGGCTGGTAAGGGAGACTTTTGAGGGACAGCAAAGTATAGAATGGATAGGCCTCCATTAGCACTTAAATGTGTAGGGTCAGAGAGAGAGAAAAGTCAGAGATAATTTCAAGATTTCTGGTTTGGCAGTTAGGGTGTGGTAGTAGAAATTCCCTTGACCAAGATAGGGAACACAGGCAGAAGAACCCCATGAAAGGCATAAGGAGGAAAGGACACGTCTGCTTTGGGTAAAGGCTGAGTTTGAGATGTCTGTGAGACACCTGGTTGAAGGCATCCGGAGGTAGGAAAAACTGGGCCTTTGAGAAGGATCTGGGCGATTGATTTCATAGAATATGTAGAGGAATTATGCTAGAATGCAATGCCAGAAACACCAGCATTTCAGGAATGCTCAGAGGGAGAAGTGGCCCACAAAAGTAGGGGAGAAAAGAGATTTTTGAGAAGGAAGAAATGGTTGACAGTATCGAATGCCACAGAGAGGTCAAGTATGAGCCCAGCTGAAAAATTCCCAGGGATTCCATGGATTTAACAAGTGGGTGTCATGCTCTGATAACTTTTATCCTCTATTAGTTAACCTCAGCTTCCTGTGTAGAGAGGATAACACCACTTAGCTCACTGGGGTCTTACGGGCTGAATTACATAATAGATGAGACAGTGCAGCACAGTCCCTGGTAAAAAGTGGGCACTCAATAAATCTGATAAGGGTTTCTCTTGCGAGGAGCTGGCAATGCAAGCATGATGCCAAGGTGTTGTAAGAAAAACTCTGCCAGTCGGTGCCAGTCTTGAAGGGTAGAGATCTTGTCAGCACTGAGCCTGTAGTAAGTGCGCAATAAATGATAGCTGTTATTGCCATCTGCTGTTATTACTACAGCCACCCTTCAAGCAGTAGGGAGGCCTGCTGTTGGAAGGTGGAAAGATCGATGTTTCTGATTCCCTGGGTGGGGAACCTGCATCAGACTACAGATAGGTTTTACCACTAGGTGATATTTAATGTGGCTTAGATGTCACTCCACTCAAGGTACAGATTCAAATGGTAAACCTGTCTCCCTAGTGTCAACTTTGTCATCAAGTGTACTAGGATTTTTAAGTCATGGGCAAAGCAAGGTGCCAAGATACTCACAAGGAAAGTGACCTGCCAGCACTTCACCCTGCTTATCTGGAAAATGACATCCTGGGTCTGGCTGTCAGGCAGGGTGATGCAGCAGCTGATCTCGTTATTGCCGACGGAAAGAACAGCTCCAGAGCCTGGTTCTGGGTAGTCACAGGTACAAGGATCCAGCTGCAGGTATCCATAGTGCTGTACCTCCCGGGCCAGCTCCAAAAACTGCTCCAAAGAGGGTGATGGGTGGGAGGGAAACAAGAAGAAGCAAAAGACCACTTGAAACAGATGAAAACCTCATGTCAGAAGCTACTGCCATTCTAGGAGAATACATGGAACTAAGTCACAGTGAAAGCACCTTTTCTTCTTGGTCATACAAATGGAGATAATGCCCCTGGTGCTCACCAGAAGCCTGGGGGAAATTCCTGGAGTGTCCTTCCAGGGAAGGGACCATTCCTGCCTCTTTCACCATTGTGTCCCTGCCCCTGTTATGGTGCTTGGTACATAGTGGAAATGAAAATATTCCATGAGTAAATGAAGAATGAAGAAAAGAGTCCATAAAATGGATGAATGGATATGATTCTGTCTCAGCAGATTATAATAGCAAGTAAACAAAAAAGTGTACGTTGGCTTTAAAAAAAACAAAAAACAAAAAAACGAAGTCTCACTCTATCACCCAGGCTGGAGTGCTGTGGTGCAATCTCAGCTCACTGCGACCTCCGACTCCCTGGTTCACACATTTCTCCTGCCTCAGCCTCCCAAGTAGCTGGGATTACAGGCAAGTGCCACCGTGCCCGGCTAATTTTTGTATTTTTAGCGGAGACAGGGTTTCACCATGTTGGCCAGGATGGTCTCGACCTCCTGATCTCGGCGTGATCCGCCTGCCTCGGATCCCAAAGTGCTGGGATTACAGACGTGAGCCACTGTGCCTGGCCTAAAATATTGGCTTTTAAAAAGTTAAGCTGAGATCTATGTAGGAAGAAAAGTAGTTCATTTCTACAGGCTGCTTTATATGATGATGTTATTAATTGCCAGAGAAAGAGATTTTAGAAATGGCAATGAGGGCACGAGCTGGTCTGCTTTCTAAATAGAATTCCAGAGAGTCCCCAGTTGCCAAAGGAACACTTTTATGTGACTTTTAAAATTTAACTTTTCCCTCTGTTTCTGAAGTGACATAAGAACTGAGGACAGTTGCAGTCACACCACTGATCAAGGCATCCTGTCTCATTAACATCTGTCCAGGGCTTTTCATTTTATTAATGATTGCATTTAAATAAGCTGGTATGGGTTTGGTGACTTCCACTCTGTTCTTCCAGCTTCCGCCATGGGCCTAGCCTAGTGGTATGTGAGATGTGCATGCAGAGAACAGTTCCCACTTTAGCACATGGCTAAATCAGAAAGAACACTACCCAGTGACAACTTGTGATCCTTTCCTGAAGCAAGGTAACTCACACTTCCTTTACAAAGACTCCAGTGGCATTCTCTGATACAGTGAAACAGGCCGAGACAGAAGCAGTAAGGGACAGCTGACTCCTGATCTCATGCCGGCAGGAGTATTCAAAGCCACTGTCCCATCCAGCCACATGTGCCAACTCATTGTGCCACTGTCCAGGCTTCAGCTAGGGAGATGCAGTAAGGTGCTGGCCTTTGGTTGGGTCAGTGAGAAACTTCAGAAAGGACAGGCTGTGAGTACATGGTACTTGTGCAGTGACTGGGGGCAGGAGCTGAGTCATCTTGCCACAGAGCAGACAGAGAGTAGTGTCATGCTTTTGCTACGACACTTTCTAACTGATACGGTATAAATCTATAATTGTTTATCTTATTGTTTGATAACACTTCTTTAAAATTGTAATAATCTCTTGGCTGCAATGAACTAAAAGAAATGAAAGTGTTTGAAAAGTGAAGCTCTATTTTGCAAAAAAGTTGGTGATGAGTAAGTAACTTACATAAAATGCCTGTTGGCATTTGACATTCGATAAACAGGTGTTGTGATATTACTAACTATATGAACACCAGAAGACAGAAAGCTACAAGGATTATCTGCTTGAAAATTAGTTAAGATTGTATCTAAAAAAGACAATTTGACATACACAGCTGCAGAAAATATGTTTATATTAATTTATTTTCATTTTGATCAGGGATTGGTAAACTTTTATGTAAAGAATCATCTAGTAAATATTTTCAGCTATACAGACATATGGTCCCTGTTGCAACTACTTACCTCTGCCACTGCAACACAAAAGCAGCCTTAGACAATACATGAATGAATGATTGTAACTGTGTGCCAATAAAACTTTATTTACAAAAAACATGGCCCATGGACCACAGCCTTTCTCTGATTTAGATCAAATGAGTCTTCTTTAAGTTAATTTCACTCATTTTCAATTCCAAGTTTTCTTGTACATAAAATATAGTTGTTAATGTGTTTGCTCCATAGCCGAAGAACTTCACAAACAAATAATGTTGGTTGCATATCAGTACATGCAGATGCTTTGAGAGAAAGTAAATTTCAATAATAATTAAATTTTTTTCATTCAATTTATGTAGTCAAAGCAAATTTTTTTAAAAATAGCATTATTACAAATAGTATGGTAAATTCAGATCAAATGTTTATCATAGAAGATAAAATTTATTTTGTGGAAAAACTACAAATACACATTTTGGCAGAGCATGGTAAGAACAACATTCTTACTAAATTAAGAGGTTTATAGGGCAGATACGTACAAAGACTTGGTTGTGGTGTACACAGTTTGTAATTGCATCCAAAGTAACAGCAATATTCTATCTATCAAAATAGAAGCTGCACTTGTCAAAATTTCCAAACACAGAGAAAAACTGAGCTCCTTTTTTTGTGACAAAGCTGAGGTAGAACACCGGGCTGGCGGGTGGCAGGGGATACTAAATTGTGGCAGTATGTGCCTTTCCTTTTTCTTTTTTGCAGTGCATCAATAAAAATCTCAGTGAGCCTTTGAAGAATTATTTTCTGTTACGTATAAATGAGTCCTCTAAATTTTGGTTGTATTTCATTCAAAAATCAATGTTGCAGTTGTGAACATTGGCAAAGTCAAAAGAATTTTTAAAAAGACAACACAACGAAACAAAGGCCGTTTCTTCTCTTAAAATGCATCTTGTCTGTCAGACTCACATTCACTGCTTAGGGGCAGGAGGTATGTGAGTTGGTAACACCTTTACGGAAACTTTAAAAATGAATGTTTAGAAATATATCCTAAGCAATAATAGAACACATACGCATAGAAAGAGGATGTTGGCTGCAGTATTCAGGGACTTCAGCCAGGAACTGTACCAGGTGCTGTGAATACGCAGAGTATGTATAAATTAGACATAGCCCTGGGCCTCATGGCTCTTGCTGCCAAAGTGATTTATAGCAGCAAGAGCTGGAAACAACCCAACTTCCAATAACAGAAAAGTGGTTAGCCAAATGATAATATAACCGTAAAATGGAATACTCTGTAGTCACTAAAAATAATGCGGAGGATCTATATTAATTAACTTAGCAGAGGACTCACAATATACAATCTGTATTTTTTTAGAATCTTTAAACAATAAGCTTTTACTAATTCCGTACTCAGAACAATCAATGAAGGTATTCTCATTTTTTAAAAAAGAGCCCCACTTTTAGTGCTTGGTAGGTTTATAAATTACAGAAACAGTTCAATTCTAATATGTTTCTTTAACTCCCTTCCAAGGGATTTCGCTTGGAGCAATATTTGATTCACCTTTGTTTGATTGTCTTCTTTCTGGAAAGCTTCTAATTTCTGCCTCTGCGCCTGTGTGGGTTTGGCCCACTCTTTTTCAATGTCCTGTATTGCCTTAAAATAACAGAAGTTGTAAAATTAGCAGTCTTAGCAGAAATTAATCAATCTGACAAAAACATACTCTTGTATGAAGGGATATAAAAACAAACCCAAGTGGATATATATTTAGGAATTTAGCATGTTATAAGCCTTATTTTTTAAATTAGTAAGAAAGGATTGTTCAATAGCTTGGGGACAATTGGCAACACTTGGCAAAAAAGAAAATAAAATCAGCTCTTTCCCCACACCACCCAATCAAATAAATTCCAGACAAAGATTTAAATGTATAAGACCATAAAACAATTAGAAAAAAAAAAAAAGGTAAATATTTTTATCTGACCTTGAGGTAGGGAATATCTTTTTTAAGATATAAAAACAAAATGTCATAATGAAGAAATAGTAATATATAATTATGTGAAAACATAAAACTTCTGTACATGAAAACCACCAAAAACAAAACTAAGAATCAAATGGAAAACCAAGGAGAATGATTGCATCATATATACCAAACAGTTAATATTTATATAAAGCAATAGGAAAAATGCAAGCATCACCAGCAGGAAAATGGACAACAGCTATGTATTGGCAATTGACAAAAAGGAATTCCAAATAATAAGTATATTTGAATCATAAACATAGATATTGGAAAAAATATATCGATAAGTCAATTACTGCTATTGTTTATAACAATGAAACATTTTCAACTTGATAGTGGCAAACACATGTATAGTGCTTACTGTGTGTCAGACAATGTTCTAATTGCTTCAGAACAAAAGTCAATCCTTACTGCCATCCTATTACGTAAGTACTGTTATGAAATGCCCCAAAAGAGGTAATTGAGTTTGGGTATAACTAAATAATAGGCTATGCTATCATTAAAAATTACACAGAATATTTAACAACATAGGAACTGTGTGTAATGAGTAGACCCTAATTTTCATAAAACAACAAAAAATAAATGTAAAACAACAAGAATTCCTCATATGGATACTTACGAGTCAAGGAAATGGATGTGCAAATACATGAAATGTATATGAAATAAATATGCCCAAAGAGTTAATTAATAGTTTATATGTCTGGTTGATTTAAGATTAGGGGTGACATCTACTTTCATTTTTGAACTCTTCCACACTTGCAAACTTTTTATAAGATAAAAACTAATTTTACATTAAAAAAATTAAAGTTGAATATATTATTGGGTCCTGTCTGGTCAGCCTAGGGTAACCACCACCAGCAAGTGTTCCCAAACTCTAAATCCCTAATGGGGTTCTCAGTTGCTTCCTAATCCACTGTAGACTTCAGCAGAACGACACTGGGCTCAAAGGCAGAAATCTCCTGGAAGGCAACCGCCCCCTGTGGAAGCCCGTCAGGATTGTGGTGAAGCAACATGAAACGTGGAAGTAACAAAGCCTATTGTCTCAGCCTACCCTCCCTGAGCTAGGCACCTTTTCCCGTGCTCCTTCCCTCTCCTCTCGGCACCCAGCTCCCTTCCCCTTTTAGCCAGTCTGGCCCCGGGGAAGCCATGGAATCAGCTGTCCACCTCCTCAGCTGCACACACTCGGCCTGTGCTGCTCTGACTTGTCATGACAGGGCAGAACTGGCCATTGTCCCTCAGTTAGGCTGTCAACCCCTAAGGGAAGACACTGCGCCCATCATCTCAGCGTGCCTTGCCCAGTGTCCTACATACGGCAATGCCCAGCAATTCTTTGCCAATTATCAGGCACTTATTTTCACCTTAGTCTGAACATAAGCCTACCCGTTACATCCCTCAGTGATATTGGCAGGTTATGCTTTATCTCTCAGAGAATAATGAAAAGCTGAATATGCCTTAAATATTGCTTTAGGCTGGGAAAAGGACATGGGTTTAGAGAGGAGAAGAAAAATAACTAATATTTGTTGAAAACTTGCTTTAGATCGATTTTGTTATTGACTTTTTCCCAACTACAGTGGTCCCCCTTATCCTTGGGGGATACTATCCAAGACTCCCAGACAGGATGGACTGGTACTATCATGGATAATATCAAACTCTATATATACTATGTTTTCTCCTGCATATACACACCTATGATAAAGTTTAATTTATAAATTAGGCACAGTAAGAGATGAACAACAATAACTAATAAGAAAATAGACCAAGTATAACCATATGCCAGCATCACTACTCTTGCACTTTAGGGCCATTATTAAGTAAAACTGGGGCCTTGAACACAAGTGTTGGGATACCAGGACAGTGATAACTGAGATCACTACTGAGTGACTGATGGGTGGATGATGCAGACAAGATGAATAAACTGGACAAAGAGATGATTCATGTTCCGGGCCAGGAAGACATTTCATCACACTACTTAGAATGGCGTGCAATTGAAAACTTATGAATTGTTTATTTCTGAAATTTTTCCACTTAATATTTTCAGACCATGCTTGACCGCAGGTAACTGAAACCACAGAAAGCCAGACCAAGGATAAGGTGGGCCTACTCTATTCTGTGGGGAGGAACAATACCACCATTTTACAGATGAGTAAATTGAGGTTCAGAGAGGTTATGATGTTCAAGATGACCCAGCGAGTAAGTGGCAGGAGTTAGAGCAAACCCAGGTCTGGGCACTACAGCAGGCCCTTCTACCCTTGCCCAAGCCACTGAATTCTTAGCAGGTAGGTAGCTACCTACCCCAAGGCTTTCTCCTTGTCACCAGTTCTTCTTCAAACCAAATCTACAACCATACGAGAAAGCATGGGTGTAAAGAACTAAACACTGCCTTCTTTCCTGAATTGTACTTGATGGTAGAATCCGGTAAGGGCTGTTAGCACAGGGGAACAGTATCGAAAAGAAGGGATGGCTGTGTAAAGATAAACAGGAGTCACGGCAGTAAGTACTAACCCAAGACATGTCATTCACCATCAGAGTAACTGGATCCTCAGACACAGAGATGCAGGTAACATAACTGTTTTGTTTCATTCCTTTTTTTTTTTTTTTTTTGAGACAGTTTCACTCCTCTTGCCCAGGCTGGAGTACAATGGTGTAATCTCGGCTCACTGCAACCTCTGCCTCCTTAGTTCAAGTGATTCTCCTGTTTCAGCCTCCCAAGTAGCTGGGATTACAGGTGTGTGCCACCATGCTCAGTTAATTTTTTGTCTTTTTAGTACAGATGGAGTTTCACCATGTTGGTCAGGCTGGTCTGGAACTCCTGACCTCAGATACCTCAGATGATTGGCCTGCCTTGGCCTCCCAAAGTTCTGGGATTACATGCATGAACCACCACACCTGGCCCTTTTTTTTTTTTTTTTAAGACAGTCTTACTCTGTTGCCCAGGCTGGAGTGCAGTGATGTGATCTCAGCTCACTGCAATCTCTGCCTCCTGGGCTCAAGCCATACTCTCGCCCCAGCCTCCCGAGTAGCTGGGAGCTGGGACTACAGGCGTGTGCCACCACACCTGGCTAATTTTTGTATTTTTAGTAGAGACAGGGTTTCACCACATTGGCCAGGCTTGTCTCAAACTCCTAATCTCAGGTGATCTGCCCACCTCTGCCTCCCAAAGTGCTGGGATTACAGGCGTGAGCCACTGTGCCCAGCCTTATATCATTACCTTTGAAAAGAGTTGACCCTGATTATGGGTTCACAAGTCATCACTCAAATGCGATATTATACGGTGCCTCACTCTGAGTAGGTCCAGACAATGAGAGTCGAGTCTAGACAAGTCTACTCAGTTACATGGTTCCCTGAACACTGGCTGAGAGGGGTTTATGCAGAACTGAACTTAAAAAAATCAAGCATCCTAAAGGTGCTGCAGATAGAAAAAAAAGAAAAAATAATAAAATTAAAAAATTAAAAACTCAAGCAAAATCACATAAGCCATGGTCTTCCTGAGCTTCGATCACACATGCTCTAGCATCCTCTGCAGAGGGCACAGTAGCGAGAAATGGAGGTCACATGCCTCTCAAAGGCAGGCACTTGCCACTTGGTTCTGGCTAATGCGTGGTAAAGAAGGGCGAGGGACGCATTTGCCTGGACAAGGTCACCAGGGCATGGGGGAGTCAGGAAGCCAAAGGTCAGCCCTCCTCCACTCACCAAGCCATGGGCCCCGACGCAGGGCTAGCCCCACCTGGAAGATGGGGTACCTTTTTCTAATTTGTATTACTGTCCAGGCCAGCAATGGCCCTGCTGAAATGCAGGCCCAGAATTGACTGAGCCTTCAAAATTTATACTTACTTACAGTTTTAAATGTAATCTCTCATTTTTTAACTCAGGTTAAAAGAGGAGGAGAAGAAAGCAAACAGGCTGTGGGAATTCAGTTGACTCATTGGCTATCAATGGGCACATCTGCTTTAGAAAATCAAAGCTGTGTCCCTTAATAGTTAATTATGCTGGCTCCATTATTTATCAGAACTCAAGAGCTTTTCATGTTAACTTTTTTAAAGGATAACTGCTTCTTAGTCTTTTTTTTTCTTTTTTGACAGAGTCTCATGCTGTCGCCCAAGCAGGAGTACAGTGACATATTCTTGGCTCACTGCAACCTCTGCCTCCTGGGTTCAAGTGATTCTCCTGCCTCAGCCTCCTGAGTAACTGAGACTACAGGCGTGCGCCACCATGCCCAGCTAATTTTTGTATTTTCAGTAGAGACGGGGTTTCACCATGTTGACCAGGCTATTCTTGAACTCCTGACCTCAAAATACCTGCCTTGGCCTCTCAAAGTGCTGGGATTACAAGTGTGAGCCACCACGCCTGGCCACTTTAGTCTTTCACATATTCCAGGCACCCAGGACACAGAAGGAATGAGACAGTCTCTGCCCTTGGCCATTCAGAGTCTGGTTGGGAGAAGTTGGAGGAAGGCAGGCATTTTCTTCTGGGGAGAGCCAAGGCAGGCCTCCCAAATGAGGTAGTGATTATGGTCCTGACTCTCCTACTGAACTTAGACCCACCTTGGACTTCTTAGCTCCTCTACCCAGATTCAGGGAACAATGATGATGATGATGATGATGACGATGATGATGATAACAGTGATGATAAAGATTATTATGACATCAACGACAATTTTTTGGAGACTTTGCCAAGCAATAAGCTAAGGTTAGAATGACAGTCTATTAAAGTTTGCAGAAAACTTAGAGATGATGTTAGTTCCACCTCCTCTCAACAGGGAGATGTCGTGGTTCAGAAGGATGCAGTGGCTGGCCCAGAGTCACCCAGAGAGAGGACCAGTGGCAGAACAAGGGACAGAATTCATTTCTTAAATTGCAATTCAGTGTGCCTCCCATGAAGCCCCCTTCTTTTTTTAGCTTTGAGCAGAGGAAGTACCATCATCTGTTTCCCTCTGGTTATAACTCTTTAATGAAGACAAATTTAAAAAGTCACATTATGATGCTCAAAGCTCTGACCTCTCATCATAATGAGAAGCAAAAGACATGCCATAAAGATGACATTTCCCACAGGAACAATATTAGAATTATGTGATGCAATCTCAACCAAGGACATGGTATCAAACCAGACACAGCTAATAATGTATCATAATAGCAAGGATACAGTAGCAAGGATGGGCCTCAATAAACATTTAGAGTGGAAAATTATGCTCTAACTCATATAACACAAGTACACTGAACGTGATTTTTTTTTTTTTTTTTTTTTTAGACAGGTTCTTCGTATGTTGCCCAGACTGGAGTGTAATGGTGTGATCACATCTCAAGTGACCTCCGCCTTCTGGGCTCAAGCCATCCTCCTACCTCAGCCTCCTGAGTAGCTGGAACCACAGGCACACACCATCATGCCTGGCTGACTTTTATATTTTTAGTAGAGATGGGATTTTGCCATAGTGCCCAGGCTGGTCTTGAACTTCTGAGCTCAAGTAATCCACCTGCTTCAGCCTCTCAAAGTGCTGGGATTACAGGTGTGTGCCCCCGTGCCCAGGCTGAACCAGAACATAATTATACATTGATTAATGTATAATATGGAATAAACTCAAAGCTATATTCTAGCCATAAAAATACAATAGTGAACATTAAACATCTAATAAGTGATATTTTGATTTACCCTCTTAGAATTTAGAAGAGCTTTTGGGGTCTTGATCTCTAAAAGTCACTTAAGGAGGCATGGGTTAAGTTTCTTTCCCTCTTCTACGCCCTCTGGTAAGCCAGGGTATCAAAATCCACCATTGACCTTTTTCTATACACAAAGTACTACAGGAGGTTTTATTAACGTTCCACTTGAAAAGCTCATTAAAAATAAGAACTTACCCACCATCTCTCTCTCTCTCCTGAGTTTATAAAAGCTATCGAGTGTAGCAGCCTAGAATCACGCTAAATAAAAGCCACCTGCAAATAAGTGTTGTTAAATTTCTTCATCTACATCTTCTATTAATCCTAACCCACTACTCAATCTTTTGTCAGCAAACCTAATGTTTTTCTTCCTGAAAATGTGGATGGTACCAACTGCCTTACAGAGTTGTTATGAAGCTCCAATGACATAATGCACTTAATTAATACGATGCCAGGCCCACCACAGGGCTTAATGCCGACATCATGCCAGGAACAGTTCCAGTTTCTGGGGACGCAGCAGTGAACAAATAAATAGCCACTTTCATGGAGAAATCATTCCAGTAGGGAGAGAGTAAACAAATATACACAACACACACACATACTTACATTGGCAGATGGTAGAAATGCTACGGAGGAAACAGAACAAGGACATTGGGATTTGGGGTTTAGCCTGAGTGAGACGGAAAGTCTGGGAGGGGTTGGAGCAGGGCAGGGCTGTGACCCACCACCCTGCCTGCTGCCTAAGAATAGACTGTGAGATATTCTCAGGGAACTCACTGAAAGAAGTTTCTGAGCTTTCTTCCCAGAATTGTGGAAGCCAAGCCTGGAAAAGATCAGGTCTCTGAAGACGGCGGTGTGGTGAGTGTGAACACCTGGGGCAGCTGGTGACCTGGGTGTGTATGTTGGGGGCAGCACAGGCTGACCATTCCACGACTTGGCAGAAGCTTCACCACATGAGGCAGGAGAAGAGAACTGAAGCCAAGCTCAAAATTCACTTTATTAGAGGCTGGGGGTAGGAGTAGGTAGGGCCGACTACATAATTTTTAGGGTCTACCTAGTGCAAAATGAAAATGCTGTTCAAAAATTAAAAATTTTGGTTAATGGGCACAACAAAATAGAATGAATAAAACCTAGTATTTGCTAACACAACAGGATGACTACAGTAAAAAAAAAAAAAATTAATTGTACATTTAAAAATAACTAAAAGAGTATAATTGGGGTGTTTGTAACGTAAAGGATAAATGCTTGAGGAAATAGATACCTTATTTACCCTGAAGGGATTATTACACACTGCATGCCTGCATCAAAATATCTCATATAACCCATAAACATTATATATACACCTACTATGTACCAACGAAAATTTAATTTTTTTTATAAAAAATAAAAATAAAATGAAGAATTTCAAGATGATAACAGCGATCATTACAGAAGCATGGGTTCTGTGAGCCCGGAGCCCAGCGCAACCGCGCGGGCCACATGCCCACCCAGGCTGCTTGTTGGCTCAGGGGCGAGAAGGCTATGCTAGACTGAGATTTAGGGATCACGTGTGACTTTAAGTTATCAGGGATAGCCTTTGACTTTAAGTTATCAGGGATAGCCTTTCTAGGCTCATGATGACGGTGCGTCAGCTGCAAATTCAGAGAGCGATTGTTAAAACAGAGATAGAGTTCCTTTTCTCTCTCTAAACTCCTCTACTTTTTACATTTTATTGTTATCGTGGTAAAATATATACAACATAACTTGTCATTTTAACTGTTCACAAAATTCAGAGTCATTATATACATTCACAATGTTGGATAATCGTCACCACTATTTAGAGCTAAAACTTTTTGTCATCTCCCCAAAAAACTTGCACCCATCAAACAACTTCTCCTTCCTCACTCCCCGCAGTCCCTTGTAACCTCTGTTCTACTTTCTGTCTCTATGAATTTGCCTATTTTAGGTATGGAGGTAGAATTATTAACTACCATAGATTTTTTTTCAGTGATTCCAAGCCAACATGGCCTTTGATCTACGGTACTGTCAGAGCTCTTGGTGACCCTCACCTGCATGTAGAGCAAATCTAGGGCCGCCCTGCAGTCCATCAGCGTGGAGTCGAGGGATGGATCCATATACCTGCAAAATTCAGGAGCGCGAAATTCATTCCTGTGACATGGCTCATGGACACACCTGGCAAGTGCTTTGGAAAGTGGTGGCCCTCTACCCTATGAACCGGGGCCCCCTTTTCTAACAAAACCACACCTCCACTCGCCCAGCTTTTACTCTGCCCCTCCACCTCTTTTGTTTCCTAATTTCTTTACACTGTAAGCTCTTACCTGGAGGGCTCTGAGAATAAAGAGGCACAAAAATAAAGCTTTAGGGGAATGGTCTGCATCCCTGTTCATACTCAGCCTCACTCTTGGCCACCAAGCCCTGGAATCCCTTTCTCCACCGCACAATACCTGGCATAGTCGTCTGCCCCATACGGACCCACCCCCATATTCACCACCCTGCAGCAGGGCCACCCTCATCGGTTGCCTGAGCTGCTCTGGGAGCCTCCTTCCCAGGCTTTCTGTGTCAGCCATGTGCCCTTAACCTCATGCTCCACATTCTAACCAGAGTGGTCTTTCCTGTGAAACTTTCCAGACTCTCATGGTTTCCAGAGTTAGATATTTATTCTGCTCGCTTTCAAGGCTCCTCCCGGGACCACCCCCACTTTCATTTCCAGTTCCATCTCTCACCAACCCCATCACCAATGCTACATTCCAACCATGTTTTCTCTCCTGTCCCCCTGCCTGGAAGACCAAGCCCTCGCCAGTCTCCTCCCCTGACTGATTGGCCTTTCTTTGCAAGCCTCAAGCAACGCACCCTCCTCTGGTCCCTACTTCCCAAGGCTGTATTAGCCCGCCCATCCACTGTGCTTCCTCTGCACCCTGAGTTTATTCCAATCGCCGCCCTGATTAAGTTTTCTTGACACCATCTATGAAGAACCCCAAGGCCAGGGGCCTATCCAGAGTTGCCCCTCTGGATCTTCGTAGAGTGACTTGCAAATAGCAGGGGCTCTGTGTCTGCCTATCAGATCCAGAATCACAAGGAACTGAAATTAATGACTGTAGAAGCACAGTAGTATGTTAAGAAGGGACTGAAACTGTCAGGAAAGGGTACCTATGGCTGATCTCTACCAACCAGAAGGCAGAGGTAAGCAGACTTGCTACGCTCAGAAGAATAGGGTGATTAGACCAATGGGGTTGGCTTAGACCAGGAAAGGGATAAATATGGTCTAAGCCAACCCCAAGGTCAACTTCATTTTGGGGTGGGGAGAAGTAACTGAAGCATCCCTACTATGCACCCACACATCCCAGAGGCCCTTGTGTGCAGAGAAAAGACCCATCTCAGACTGGGGCTCCCACAGGCCAGCACAGGCACCCTCCGGCCTGGAGGAAGCCATATCATCAACACTGGAGAGATGCACCCAGGCATCTCTCCTTAAGGACAGAAAAGTTCTTAAGAAGCCGCTCAGGCCTCACTGAGGCTTCACCTGCTGGGAATCACTCAGCTTTTGGAGTTAGCCTTCCAGCTCCCACCCAACAAGACTTCCCTCTGGAAGGAGGGCAAGGCACCTGCAGGAGCCTATGCCAGAATCTCCCCTCCAGAGACCTGATCCTTAGCTGTAACAACAGAAGTGGGACCTCCTTTCTTCCCAGTTCCCATCAACAGAGGCAATCTGCCTGAATCTGAGATGCTGGCTTATAATTTGGGGTAGATGTTTTCTCTTGCATGTATCACCTAGAGTTTACTTATTTAATAAAGACATAGGCAGTGCCTAATTTCTAATTCAAGCTTCAAGATAAGAAACAGAATTGTCATCTCTCCTTTGATCTCAGGTTTTCAGGGGAGCACATGAGTGAAAATCTAAGCCCCAGGGATATTTTTTTTTTTACTTCCTATAATCACCATATCATCAATATAACAGTCACAAACATGACTAAAACTTACTGAGTATATGGGACTATTCTACATAACCCTTACAATAATCCTATGATGTAGACACTATTTTTATTATTCCCATTTTACAGATAAAGAAACTGAGGCTTAGAGAGCTTGAACAAACTTGGCTAGGTTTATGCAGCTAAGACCTGAGCAAGCCGCGACTTGGATTCACATACTGTAATTCTAGGAACAACTGTGCTCAGCCACTCACTACAGTAAGCAGCTTCCAGAAGAGCTGTTCTCTAAACCATTGAATGGAACCAAGTCCTTCTCCCCTTCTCAGGGTTTCACACCTCAAGAGCTGGACCATTCCTCAAGATACTTCTGAACAGCAGTATACAAATTGCCTCACTGGGAATATCCTTCCACAATTCAAAGCCACAAACTGGAGCTCTAGAGCAAGGCATCACAAGGTCAAGGGAATTCTTAGATTTCAAAATACTTTTCTTTAAAACCTCTGTACTCAGATAGCAGAATAAATGGGCTGGGAGAGAGCGAGCCTAAGGAGCAATCCCCTGCGGCCACAGTAATAAACGCTGGGAGCTGCAGGTTACAGGACTGGGGATGCATAAGGTCCTGCTGCTTGGTGCTATTTTCTATAATATTTTGTTCTCCACAGGCCCCTGTGTTACTAGAGGAAATGACAGTATTTTCTGCTGAGGGACATTTGTGTCCTATCTATCTAGGAATACAGATGGCCGTGGTACACATCCTTTAGGCCTGTGTAAGCCCAGTACTTAGAGTTCAAATTCACTGCAAACTGGCTGAATCCACCCTTCACCTTCAGGGAATGCCACACTTCTACGGACGAATCGGATCTGATTGTAATCACCAACAAAGTCCCTCCATTAATACAGCCAGTGATGCACTGCAAAGCAAACCCAAGGCCAGCCGTTTCTCACCATTACCTGCTTTGATCCACATCCCCTGGCCCCGCCCCTGGTTTTCAAGTCTTACTTTCTTGTTCGCCTATCAGTAGAGATACAGAAAGATGACTACCCTCCTCATTTTCATACCCCACCCAGCCCCGAGTATTTACCTGAGACTACTGAAAGTCATCCTCAACATCCTATTCTTTAGGACAAATATTCAGAAACTAGTTTATTTCACCCTCTCTCATTTTCATGGCTTTTCTTTTCTTTTTGAGACAGGGTCTTGCACTGCTGCCCAGGTTGGAGTGTAGTGCAGTGGTGTAATCTTGGTTCACTGCAGCCTCAATCTTCTGGGCTCAAGTGATTCTCCTGCCTCAGCCTCCTGAATAGCTGGGACCATAGATGCACAACACCACAGCTGGCTATTTTTTTTTTTATTTTTAGTGGAGATGAGGTCTTGCTGTGTTGCCCAGGCTGATCTTGAACTCCTGGGCTCCAGCAATCCTCTTGCCTTGGTCTCCCAAAGTACTGGGATTATAGGCATAAGACACAGCACCTGGCCTTCATTGCTTTTCTTACAACCTTCTCTAAGTTCTTGGTCTCCAGCTGTCAGGCTGTGAGCAGGATGTGACAGGACTCTGATAAGTCTTGATGGGCAATGGCGAAATGTCCTCAAACGCCTCTGTCATTTTCAGTACCTACTTACCACTTTCGGAGTCCAACCTTACAGTTTTCCACTTCAGAACTTCCAAGACTAACATAAGGGAGTTCAAAGTCGGCCAATTTTTTCACAACTAGAGAAAGGGGAAAGCTGGTCTTACTGGCTGAAATAGCACAGACAGCTTATATATAGCAGCTTTCAAATGAGAAAATAAAACCTTATTATTGGAAATAATAAAATCACAGTAAGAATATCCTCTGTATTTATATGTAATTTTAACTTTCTGAAGTTCATTCAAAAAATAAATATCATTTGATCCTCAAAAATATCCGCCACTTGAGTGGGGGATGTTTTACACTGTGATACAGATGAAAAAACAGATCCAGAGACATCCAGCGCCTTTGCAGCTCACCACAGGGCCTAGCAGCCAACCCTCTACACAAGCCCCTTATCTTCCAACTCAAAATCACCTCCCCTGGCTTCTTGAGGACATTTACAAACTACTTTGATATAACTGACGCCATTTCACACAAAAACCTTGTAATATCTTAAAACATACTATAGAGAAAACAAAAGATATGAGAATCAGATTGTCTTCTTACACTATCTCATTACGCTTTAAAAAAGGTATCTAATAACTCATTGATATCATCCACAAATGTTCCTTAACAAGGAAAAGTGATGTTGTGGTGGGGCGTCCTGACCCCCGGAGTCTAGCACTCCATTCACAGGAAAGGGTGCAGGCAGGTGGTCAGTGGTCAGGCCCAGTCTGCAGTAAAGGGGAGGGGCATCAGAATTAGGGCTGGGGGTGCACAAGTGCAGTTACTGGACCACCCAAGGTATGAGTGGTTTGCCTCCACTCTCCCCTAACGAGGACGCAACCTCCCATTCCCCATACCCTTAACCCAGTGACTGAGAACAGCAGTAGGGATCATAGCCCGGTGGGTGGCCAGTCCCTCAGCTGTGAGTCGTGCATCAAGCCCCTGCTCACACCTGTCCACCCCATCTCCTAGCTGATTCATTTGTTCCTTCCTTCTTACCAGAGAGCTTGCCCTCCTTGCCAAACCGAATGAGAAAGAGGCCGAAGTAGCCCAAGAGTTCCCGACACAGTCCAATTTTGTGTGATGCCACCTTTAACCAGAAACAAGCAGAAGGGGGAAAAGTTAGGTGTGCCCACTATGCATCCTAACTGTGAAATGCAGACTTGGAAATGGCCGGTACACAGCAATAAAAAGTGCTGTCATGGGTTAGTGAACACTCAAAGAAAGCTTTTTGGAATCCAAAAACAGTATCCATTTTAGAAAATTTTAAAACACAAAAAATTAGAATAAAGAAAATAAAAATCAGTCCCACCACAGCGGACAGAGGCTGGCCCCAGTTGAGGTTGGTCATCCCATCTCAGATGTGGACAGGCTCCCCGATCGTCTTGGTCTTTATTTTCCCTTGGAGGGCAGCAGCCATGCTCCATGAACATCTGTCCTTCTGTGATGTCTGTCCCTGGAGCCTGCACACTAATTTACCTTCCTGTGGGCTGCATTACCAGCTATTTGGAAAAGGATCACTCCCCGCCGCTCGGCTGGCATACAAACATGCACGTGCTACTGCCCGCCTTTGACACGCCAGGCCTGCTTCACCTTGATGTTTCCTGCGATGGTCAACTGTCATTTACTATGATGTTTGCAGAAAACCTCAGATCCCAGGCACAGGTTGCCTTCCTTCACATTCCTCTTTGACTTTTGTATCAAACAGCTTTCATTTCAACACCAGTGGCTTCATCTTTGCCATCAGCCTATCAGGTGTCACCTTATAGCATTGGACATCTACTCATGCTCCCTTAGCAGAAACTTCTACATGACCACAGGCTGCCTCCCTCTTTAACACTGGGCTCTCGAGTAATTTCTTTATACTCCTGGTCTTAACTCACTAAATCACCTCTGTAACACTCAAGGAGTCGCCTCCAGGCACTGCCCTCAAGAGCTGCTTTACCCACGGCTCCCAGTTCTCTAGGTGGCAGTTGTACAAATACCAGGCTCACAGGGGGCCTTCTCTTGTCAGAGATACATAAATTACCCCCAGGAAGCAGTCTGATTAGGTGGCTGGTATGAGTGGGTGTTCTCAGCATAGCTTTGAAAATAAAGAGCAGCTCAGGAATAGTTTCACCACTTTCAAAGTAATTCCCTTTCCCCTTCTTTCTGTCTCTCTCTTTCCCCCATGCTTTGGGTTGCAAAACGCCCAAAAGCCAAACGCAGTGGGTGAGTGTGTGGTAGGTAACAGTATAGCAAAGACATCTTTCCCAGAGTAAACCTGACCCAGGTCCACTCAAATTAGATTTCCTTCTTTTCTGTCTAATTTAGGGAAAACAACAAGCTTACATGCCAAGGCAGACAGAGGAAAGGTGTGGAGACAAAAGGAGAATGAAGAAGCCTTTCACATTCATAAAGACATAAATATAAATGCCTTCTTTTGAGAAGAGTGAGCATCAGCAAAAAAATACATAATAATATTTTTCCTCTTAGCAAATGTTAATGATGATTCAAAACACGAACACTATCACTAGTACCACAGTAGTCCTAGATTTTAGCTTGCTGCTGGCCCTTAAAGAGCCCACTGAGGCCCAGCACAGTGGCTCATGCCTGTAATCCCAGCACTTTGGAAGGCCAAGGTGGGTGGATCACCTAAGGTCAGGAGTTGGAAACCAGCCCAGCCAACATGGTGAAACCCGTCTTTACAAAAAAAAAAAAAAAAAAAAAATTAGCTGGGCATGGTGGCACGTGCTTATAATCCCAGCTACTCGGGAGCTGAGGAAGGAGAATCGCTTGAACCTGGGAGGCGGAGGTTGCAGTGAGCCAAGTTTGTGCCACTGCACTCCAGCCTAGGTGACAAGAGTGAAACTCCATTTCAAATAAACAAAAAAAAGAGACCATTGAAAAGTAAAAAGCAGGCTGTGGGTAAGGCAAACCTGGAGACGCAAAGTGAGAATGGCAGCAAGTGTGCTGGAGAAGATGCAGAAGGTGATTTTTAATTACAAAACTTAAATTACGGTTTTATGCAAGCTAGAGAATTTCCCAGCTCTTGGAAGGAAATTCACACCTGTCGCTGGCCAAGTGATCACTTCACCTGTTACAGAAACTACCACTTCTAGGGTAGAACCTCCAGTTAAACTTATCTGGTCTGATGATGTCAGTGTCTTGGGTCTGAATTTCTCACAAGCCAACATGATTGGAAGAGAGGAAGCACATTTTTCTGACTGCGAATATACCTCATCAAATGTATGCTATTAGTTTCCAGGGAAACGGACAAAATAGATAGTACCACAGAACCCTATTCAGCACTCCCTCCAATATCAATACCAATACCAATACCAATAATGATCAATAAACACAACTGCCATTGTCTCAGGAGCGTGAACTATTTCTATAATTATTTACTTAGACATTGTCTGTAAAGTAACTTACCCAAATTCACACAGTCCTTACACAGCAGCACTGTACAGTTGTGTGTTGCTTAATGACAGGAATACAGTCTGAGAAATGCATCGTTAGGCGATTTTGTTGTTGTGAACTTACACGATGTGAACTTACACAAATCTAAATGGCATTGCCTACTATATGCCTAGGCTAGATGGTATGGCCTGTTGTTCCTGGGCTACAAGCCTGTTAGCCCAGGTTTATAGTAGTATAGTAGGCATGTTACTGTACTAAATACTGTAGGCAACTGTAATGTTGGTGTATCTCAACATATCTATTGTTATTATTATTATTATTCTTGGAGTTGGAGTCTTACTCTGTGGCCCAGGCTGGAATGCAGTGGCATGATTTCGGCTCACTGCAAGCTCCGCCTCCCGGGTTCATGCCATTCTCCTGCCTCAGCCTCCTGAGTAGCTGGGACTACAGGCGCCCACCACCATGCCTGTCTAAATTTTTTTGTATATTTTAGTAGAGACAGGGTTTCGCCATGTTAGCCAGGATGGTCTCGATCTCCTGACCTCATGATCCGCCCGCCTCGGCCTCCCAAAGTGCTGGGATTGCAGGCATGAGCCACCGTGCTCGGCTAAAACATATCTAGACATAGAGAAAGTACAGTAAAATATTGTATCATAAACTTATGGGACCATCATTGTATATGCAGTCCAATGTTGACAGAAACATCATTATTATGTGGCACATGACTGTAATTTGAATCCAGGACTCATTCTAAACCCAGAAGATAGAAGACCCCAAACTACCACCACCACCACCTTCAGCTGCAGGCATGTCTAGTTTGGTCAGCAAGCCCAGTGTGTGAAAAAAGAAGTCAATGATGATGTCTTTGGGCAAGGGAGGTGCTCTCTCCTGCTCTGAACAATTCCATCCATTTCCAAATTATCTCTGATCCTGCAGCTGCCCCAGACCTACCTGCCTGGCCCTAGACACATGCAGTCTGTGGCTCCGACTCTATCACTGCCTTCCTACTCCTCCTTCATTTATGAGTCGGTCTCCCACTTCTAGATCCTGGGCAATTGAGGTTTTTGTGTTTGGGATACAAACTCCCTCAAGCATCAAGGACCTTTGATACTTTTTAGAAAGACAATGCTGGAAATTGATACAGAAGATTAGCAAGACTGGAAGCAGGGAGATTAGTTTAGGGGCAGCAGTAGAGGTCTAGCTGCGAAACGATAAAGGCTGGAACTAAGGTCGGGATGTAGGATGGAGAGGAGGAAACGGAGAGGCGATGAATATGAGAGAAGCTGGAGATACAGGAATAGGTTAAGTCAAGGCAGGCCGGAAGAGCTAGCAGCCAAAATGGGAGGGCTTCCATTTCTCAGCTCAGAAAGGGTCAGACGCCATAACCCAAAAACAAGAACTTTCTGTCCTTTGAAAGGTCCTAGAAACTTTCTGACTCTTCTTCATGTTTATAACTTTATATTTTCTCTTGTGTGTTTCTCTGGAGGATTAGAGCTAAAACCTTCCAGATGAAAAGGGCCTGGGAGCTGACCCCGGCGTGCAGGATGTGGGTGTGAGAAGACAGCCCTCCCTCTGCAGCCCCGCTTAGCAGATGGAAAAGGGGTCTGGGAGGCAGAGCTGCTGAAGAAGGATGAAGCCTTCTGGGTCTTGTCCTGTTAGTCCTCAGAGAGTGGACTACAACTCACGTCTGGGCCCTCTGCACCCAGAATTAGCCCTGACGGAGCAGTGGTTTCAAGAATTTTCCCTATGGGAGAATAGGAACCTTCAAGAACTCCCCTGTCACCCTCTGCCAGGAAGTGTCACCCGCACACCTAGGTATGACCTGTTTCAGACTCTGCCAAGCCCCACTTTCCTTCCTGCTCCCAATGATGGGACATCCAATAATAAAGCATTTTACATATTTCCAGGCCACATCCCTGGCTAAGTTCCAAGGAAGTGCCAGCAGCCTTCCAAGAGATCTCTGGAAAATTGGTGCCCCCAGGGAGGGTGAAATCAAAGAGGCCCTGGAGGATTGGCTGTGTCTCAGGTTCCTTGGTTGTTCTCCCAGGAAATGCCAGTACCTCTGCAGATAATCATCCACAGAGTAACACAACAGGCCAGAAGTTCCTGGAAGGCAGCCGTATCCCACTCTCCGCTTTCCAAACAGAACTATCCCTAGATTCAGTTCAGGAGCTGGAGTCTAAACAAAGCTTACCTCTAGGACTCTTTCAGCAGTGTCTGATGTTATAATTTCGATTTTAATACTCTCTTCATTGGGCAGAAATATGTCCAGATAAGCTTTCTTGGGGGTGATGTCAAATGTATTCTATAAGCAAAAGAAAAGCAAAATAAATTTCCACACCATTTTTTTTTTTTTTTGAGGTGGAGTCTCATGCCATTGCCCAGGCTGGAGTGCAGTGGCGTGATCTCAGCTCACTGCAACCTCTGCCTCCTGGGTTCAAGCGATTGTCCTGCCTCGGCCTCCTGAGTAGCTGGGATTACAGGCACCCACCACCACATGCAGCTAATTTTTTATATTTTTAGTAGAGATGGGGTTTTACTGTGTTGGACTAGGCTGGTCTCAAACTCCTGACCTCAGCGCAATTCTCACTGCCTTGGAAGGAGGAAGGAAGGGCAAGGTCCTTGCCTTCAGCTGAGGCTGCTAATCTTGAAGCAAATGGAGGGAAGCTCTGTGAGAATAAAGTCAATGTAGAGAAGAGCAGGGTTTGGGGTAGGGGTGAGAAGTGGGAGCCAGCCAACCTTCCATGACCTTTTAGTTAAATAAACAAATTTCTCTTTTGTGATTTTGGCCTTGACAATGAAAATCACCTGACTAATTGGAAGTAGTTGAGTTCTACCTTCTCCACTGTAAATGCTTATTTGTAGAATGTTCTTGGCTTTTTTTTACGCTTAATTAGTTTAAAGCCAGGTTAGATGGCTGCCTAGAAGGTAAGCTCCTTCAGATTAGGATTATGTGGTGAGTTTATCTTGAAGAGTGCCCTGTACAAATAGACACTTAATAATCTTGGTTCCATATTTCTCAAAATAATCCCAGTGAGAAGAGAAAAATTACTAGCATAGTAGTGTCCAAAATGGGGCATTTGCCAGGCGCCATGGCTCACGCCTGTAATCCCAGCACTTTGGGAGGCTGAAGTGGGTAGGTCATTTGAGGTCAGGAGTTCGAGACCAGCCTGGCCAACATGGTGAAATCCTGTCTCTACTAAAATACAGAAATTAGCTGGGCATGGTGGCACACACCTCTAATCTCAGCGACTTGGGAAGCTGAGGCAGGAGAATTGCTTGAACCCAGGAGGGGGTGGTTGCAGTGAGCTGAGATTGCACCACTGCACTCCAGCCTGGGCAACAGAGCAAGACTCCCTCTTAAAATAAAAAATAAAAAAAAAATACATATATATATATATACACACACACACTCACACACACACACATATACATATACACACATACACACATACATATAATAAATTAAATGGGGGCATTTAAAAATGGAGTGTTGATACATGAACTTCCCTCTCTAGCCCATGACTGCATACTTATCCTACAGATATGTAAGAAGAGAATATTAAGGTTAAAGCCTCCAATGTTCTGTTTTGATGTCACAGCACTGGCTTTGGCTGACGTAATCTCCTCTCAGTAGAGAACCTGCACATCAAGGGAGGCAAGAGGTTAAAGAGCCACCCGACCCGCAACCATTGGCCAGGATGGACAAATCAGTTGACAACTGCCCTCACTTTCCTTCCTCCTTCTGTCACACCCTACTGGTTTGTATTACTCTGTTCTCACCTTGCTATAAAGAAATACCTGAGATGCGGTAATTTTTATATAGAAAAGAGGTTTAATTGGCTCACTGTTCTGCAGGCTGTACAGGAAGTGTGATGCTGGCAGCTACTCAGCTTCTGGGAAGGCCTCAGGAAGCTTACAATCATGGTGGAATGCGAAGCGCAAGCAGGCATGAGCAGGAGCAAGGGTGGGTGGAGGTGCCACACACTTTTAAACAACCAGATCTCGTGAGAACTCACTCACTGTCACAAGAACAGCAACAAGGGGATGGTGCTAAACCATTCATGAGAAACCACCCATGATCCAGTCACCTCCTGCCAGGCTCCACCTCCAACACTGGGCACTACAATTCAACATGGGATTTGGGGGAGAACAGAAAACCAAACAGCTGCCCCACCCAGTGGAATTCTGACTCACATTCATCGTCAACCTCATCCACTTTCCCCAGGACTCCAGCCACAGTCTCCTCCTCCCTCTTTCCCACCAGCTAACCTCACTTCCTATTAGTCACAGAGAAAACAGCAAGATGGGAACTTACTCGACTTCCACTCACCGTCCAGCCTTGGACCCTGCCTGTAGCCTTGCTCTATCTTTCTTTGTCCTACACTCAATTTAAAAGGTGCCCTTCCTCCACCTGATCCCAGACCTTGTGCAGTTCTCCTTCCAGAAGGACTTGGAGCCACTGATTATCAAGGTCTCTCCTGCATACTGCCATCTTCCACTTCTCCTTCTCTACCGGCTCCTACTCACCAGCAAACAACAGAAAGTCAGAGACTTTGGGTAGATCATCTCCAAGGGAAAGAACCTGATGTGCTTGACTATGGGGAAAATTCTGTCTTCAGCACTGCTATATAACGGAAGGAGTTAGTCATATGTTTTGAGACAACTAAGCATATTTTTTTTCTTTTAAGTGATTCAGTTTTAACTCCAGCTGGTGAGGGTGCTGGGGGATGCGGCGGGGGCAAGGGGAAGGTGTTGACTAAGGACTTAATTTTTTAGAATTAAAGTTGGGAAGAAGGGAAGAATAGAAGAAGTGACATAAGAGAGCTGAAATCCTCACCTCCCTTACAGTCAGTGGGTAGGGTCTAAAAATTGAAGAATAATAGCTGGGTGCTATGGCATATACCTATAATCCCAGCTCCTGGGGAAGCTGAGGAGGAAGGATCACTTGAGCCCAGGAGATGGAGTCCTGGGCAACATAGTGAGATCCTGTATCTAGAAAAAATAAAATGAAGAATAAGGTATATATATATATATAATTAACCTCCATATTTTTAAATATCTGAAGAAAAGGCTGTACGATTTGAAAGTCATTGCCTCTGGAGGACAGGGGAGTGTTACAATCTTTTTTAGCACTATTTCACTTTTATTTTTAGATTTTAAACTTTTATTCCATCCATATCTATTTCATTTTCCTAACTATAAGCACATTTTGCTTTGGTAAGTAAACAAACATTTCAGAGCAATATAATAAAGAGGAGAATTGATGGCATTAAAAGATCTTTGTGTGATAAGATCAAAGCAACCACAAAACAGATCAAACAAGTTTAGAGTGGAAATCAAAGAACAATTTGGCTCTATTTGTGATATTTGAATTTTACTAGAATGTTTTAATGTATTACTTACAAAATTAATGAAATGTAAAAGCAATACAAAAACCAATTGTGGGGAAAAGTCAACCTGGTAGAACTGGCTTGTATAAAAAACAAAACATTAAATAAGCTGCTATCTTTTTTTGTTTGTTTTGAGTCAGGGTCTTGCTGTATTGCCCAGGCTCAAGTACAGTGGGATGATCATAGCCCACTGTGGCCTCAAAGCTCTGAGCTCAAGCAATCTTCCTGCCTCCGCCTCCAGAGTAGCTGGGGTTATAGACACGTGCCACTACCCCCATCTAAATATCTCTTATTATTATTTTTTTGTAGAGACAGAGTCTCACTATGTTGCCCAGGCTGGTCTTCAACTCCTGGCCTCAAGTAATTCTCCCCCAAAGTTCTGGGATTACAGGTGTGAGCCATTTGCCATGCGCTTGGCCCAGCTGCCGTACTGATCTATGATGCAGTAGAAATGAAAAAACACAATTCATGCTAGAAAACTAACAAAAACACATTCATTTTAAAGAAACCTCAAAATCTGCCAATACATGGGCTGCCTTAAACGTTTTAAAATATGTGCTTTGTTGCTATTCTGCTCTGAGGCAGAGGAACATTCTTAAGAATGTTTCCCATTTCCCTTGTAGAGAGATGACAGTGGCCCATCATTGCATGTGATGAGGTTTCAGCCCGGTGAATCTGCATATGGATTTTCCTGGATGGGCACCATGGCTGTTAGACATTCCTCTGCCTCAGAGCAGAATAGCAACAAAGCGCACTGATCTCCTTGAAAAACTAAAAGATTTCTCCAGTTGTTAAATTCAACCCAATTCAACTCAAAAAGAGCACATATTTTAAAACGTGTTAAGGCTCTGGGAAGTGACTGTTGCCTCTGTCCTGACCTCTCTTTAGAGGCAGACAGAAAACAATGAAAAGGAAAGCATCCTTGAAGAAACTTACAAATAGCCTGAGGTTTTCAGAAGGGCTGCCAAGTGCAGTGAAAATTGAACCTGGTCAGGAAGGAGGGAATTAGAAGTCTCAAAGTGCTGCAGAACTCAAGCAATGCATAAGCTGCCTGAAAGCAGTTAATCACGTGGTGCTCAGCCTGTTTGGGAGCGCTACTCCGGGCCCCATTGGACACCACCTAGTGGCAGGGATGCTGAAGAGACATACAGACACTCCATCTTTGCAAAAGGCAATCTCTCAGCATGGCTGGGGAAAGAAAAGGGACTGGCATTAAGATTTTGCTTTTTAAAACCTATGTCTTGGCCGGGCGTGGTGGCTCACGCCTATAATCCCAGCACTTTAGAAGGCCAAGATGAGTAGATCACCTGAGGTCAGAAGTTCAAGACCAGCCTGACCAACATGGAGAAACCCCATCTCTACTAAAAATACGAAAATTAGCCGGGCGTGGTGGCACGCGCCTGTAGTCCCAGCAACTCGGGAGGCTGAGACAGGCAATCGCTTGAACCCGGGAGGTGGAAGGAGTGACTACCTCACATCTATTAACATTGTGCCAGATGATATGTTTTTAGGGCATCAGTTAATTTAATCCTCAAAGCAACCCCAAGAGACAGGAGCTCTTCTCCCCATTTTACAGATGGGGAAACTGTGGCACAAAAAGCCTAAGTAAATTGACCCAAGTCATATAAATCTAAAGTAGGGTAGCCAAAATTTGAATCGAGGCCATCTCACTACTTAGCCTGAACTCTTAACCCCTAAACCAGGTCAGGGGATGCTGATCTTAGTCAATCAAAATATTAGAAGGCTAGATCATGGTATGAGGAGCTGTGGTTTAAAGCTTTGCTGCTAGACAGTCTGCTCAGGCCTTAGGGTAGAGTGTTCATAAGAAAGTGCTCAGAAACAAGAAACAAGAACTAGAAATACAACAGATTCAATGAATTCAACTCAGGTCCCCTCCCCAATACTGTGTCAGCAAACAGCTAGCTCACAACAGCAGCCCCTTTCAAAGTTGATTGATGACCTCAAGATAACTGGCAAGAGACCTATGTAAAAATCCTGCAAGAAAGGAGGAAAGAAATGTGACCAATGAAAGGCAAAAAACATATACCAAAAAAATTGCATCATTAAGCAGATGAAAATGATGGATGGGTTAATAAAAAGAAAGTGTTTCTGAATGAAGACCTCAAAGAATAGATAAAAGCCTCAAGAAATAAGATAACAAAAAGATATAAAAGTGAGCTGGCAAAGTTCATGGAAGAAATGGAAGAGGAAAATAAAGCCATTACAAAAGTGAAAATTGTGTTAGAAAAAGTAAAACGAGGCACTGAAAAACACAGCTAGAGGTATAAGGCTTTTGTATGAAGTCACAAAGGCAAAATATTGAAGAACTAAAAGCAGGTATAAAACCTTTCAAATTATCAGGAAAATAAGATATACAAAACTGGCTGGGCAGGGTGGCTCATGCCTGTAATCCCAGCCCTTTGGGAGGCTGAGGCAGGAAGATCACAAGGTCAAGAGTTCAAGACCAGCCTGACCAACATGGTAAAAATCCTGTCTCTACTAAAAATACAAAAATTAGCTGGGCGTGGTGGCTCATGCCTTTAATCCCAGCTACTTGGGAGGCTGAGGCAATAGAATCACTTGAACCCGGAAGGTGGAGGTTGCGGTGAGCCAAGATTATGCCACTGCACCCTAGCCTGGGCAACAAGAGTGAAACTCCGTCTGAAAAACAAACAAACAAGAATATATAAGACAAAGCTCAGAAACACTGAATGATCCCATGAATGACGGAAAGCAAAACCCATAATGCACCCCCAAAAGATGACTGAACTAAAGTCAATGTACCATCATATGTGCAGATATAGAACGATCTGCAAGACATAGGTTTTAAACAGCAAGGTCAATTAAAAAAAATTTTTTTTTTCGGGACCGAGTCTTGCTCTGTCACCCAGGCTGGATTGCAGTGGCACGATCTCAGCTCACTGTAACCTCCACCTCCCGGGTTCAAGCAATTCTGTCTCAGCCTCCCAAGTAGCCGGGATTGTAGGCATGAGCCACCACAACCGGCTGAATTTTTATTTTTGTAGAGACAGGGGTTCACCACATTGGCCAGACTGGTCTCGAACTCCTGACCTCAGCTGATCTGCCCACCTCAGTCTCCCAAAGTGCTGGGATTACAGACGTGAGCCACAGCACCCAGTCATTAAAAAGCAAGTTCAAAAAGTGTGTTGAGTGTGCGCTTGTTTATAAAATAAAGTGTGTGTGTGTGTGTATAGTCATGTACCCCTTAATGACATTTTGGTGAACAGCAAACTGCACATATGACAGTGGTCCCATAAGATGATAGTACCATATTTTTACCATGCCTTTTCTATGTCTAGATACAGAAATACCAAGGTGTTACAATTGTCTACAGTATGAAGTACTGTAACGTAGTATACAGGTTTGTAGCCTAGGGGCAGTAGGCTCTACTGTCTAGGTCTGTGTAAGTACACTCCATGGTGGTCACACAACAACAAAATCGCCTAATGATGCATTTGTCAGAAGGAATCCATATTGTTAAGTGACACATGGTTGTGTGTGTGCATGTATGTATATATATGTGCATGTATGTGTATATATGCATGCTTATATATGTGCATGTATGTATAGCAAAAGAGCACTATAAACTATTAGACGATAAACAACAGTTGTCACTGAGGAGGGGAATCATAAGGGAAGAAAAGTTACTTTTCATTGTATACACTTGTGCTATTTGAATTTTACTATCATCACCACTTCCACAACAAACTTTTCAAAGAATAACAAAGTATGTGTATATACAAACCATCAAGCAGATGTGAAAATATGAACCACTACAGAACAGAAGGCTCTAGGGCCATTTCTCAGGTTGAGTGGGCCAGTAAATACCCCAACACATTTGAACCCCTGTCTACATGAGACTTTTTCTGAGAACCCAATAGGATTTTATTTTATAAATGAGTAAATAAATGAATGAAATGTGTTCCAGTTTTTGCAAATCCGATCCTTCCTCCCCTGGCTAAGGATCCAGTTAACTATTATCATATTACTGCAGAACATCAATTCTTTCAGAGCTTTTCCAGCCAAGCTCATACATACAGGCATAACAATGTTTCTTTATGTGCCATTAGAATGAGTGTTGTTCTGAACAAATGTACTTAACAGTTTCAGCCTAGGGAGCAAGTGACCCATGATTCTTTAGATCAACAAAGGAAAGGGAGTTGCTGTATGTCATTCTGTTTATGTTGAATTTTCTCCATGATTCATTTACAATAAAGGTAGAAGTAGAGAATACACAAGGAATAGCCGGCATGGACTGCTTTCCTGATGTCTTCACTGTGGCCCACTTGGAAATCTCAGCTACAGAAGCAGGGTCAGAGACATGTTACGGGAACCCTTAATGATAAAGGCTGTGGTTCTTGTACTATACTCAAAGGTCCTCTTCTTCATGTCCTGTTTTGAGATGTATGATGCTTAGGCTACAGAAAAAGGGATCTACTTAATAAAATGAGCCAAATGCCAAGTGACACACTTCACTTTCCATCTAAAGTCTAAACCTCCAAAAGAACAAAATAGGAACCATCCCCCAATTGACTTGAAATGAATATATTTTGCCCAAGTCCAGGCTCTGTGGGGCTGTGGCCAGTGCACACATGTGTGTGTACCTGCACACATGGTTCATGAAGAGTGTCCTGAAGAGGAATGATGGCCCCATTAAAGAAGAGCAAGCTTACCAGCTGTGCCAGTTTTAAAAACTCAACGAAGACATCACTTCTCAACACGTTTGGGTCCATGGTTACTGAAAAATATGGACGGTGAGCCAGGTTAGCATGAGCTGGGCTGGGCCTTGCCTATTAATTGCTGTGTCCTCTAGAGATCGCTCATGCCTTGCCAGTGCTCTGTCTCCTCCCTGAAGTGATGAATGTTGAAACCTTTCAAATACAGGAAAACCCCCAAAGGTTGCCTCCTACAGGCAGCCTTAACAACAGGAACTCATGACACCCATCCAGGGTGACAGTGTTCCCAGGCATCTCACTTTATTTATACACACCCATACTACTCAACATCTATTTTGTTGCCCTACCAGGATGATAATGAAGTTTATATGAAGAATCAGAAAGATCTTAAAACCTACATCTAGACTCCCAGACTAACAAGACACAGGGTAATTTGAAAATTTAATTCAACCAAGAAACATCGATTGAGAGCACCTCTTTGGAGTCTCACCCAGTCGCCCAGGCTGGAGTGTAGTGATGTGATCTTGGCTCACTGCAATGTCTGCCTCCTGGGTTAAGGTGATTCTCTTGCCTCAACCTCCAAAGTAGCTGGGGTTACAGGCACCCGCCACCACACCTGGCTAATTTTTGTGTTTTTAGTAGAGATGGGGTTTCATCATGTTGGCCAGGCTGTTCTCAAATGCCCAAACTCAGGTGATCTGCCTGACTCGGTCTCCCAAAATGCTGGGATTACAGGTGTGAGCCACAGCGCCCAGCCAAGAGCACCCCTTTGAATTATAGGAGTTCTCAAGATGTTACCAAAAAAAAAAAACAAACAAACAAACAAACAAACAAAAAAACCAATGACAAGGCAGTCAGAGAGATTTAAAATATTTCATTCTTCTATACTTAACAAAAATATTTTCACCCTTAGTTTTAAAGCTCCTGACACAAATAGCCAGGAGATATGGGCAGAGCAGATGGGGCAGACACACCCCCATGAGAACTGCAAACCCACAAAGTATGGCCCAGGCTGGTTCCTCCTGGTTCACCCCCCTTGCCACAGATCCTCTCCTATATCCTGTGTTACATACTTACTAAATGCTGCCAAATTTCTTTCTTCCTTCTGTTTTCATTACTGTTTTCCTTTTTTTTTTTTTTTTTTTGAGACGGAGTCTTGCTCTGTCACCCAGGCTGGAGTGCAGTGGCGTGATCTCAGCTCACTGCAACCTCCGCCTCCCAGGTTCAAGCAATTTCCTGCCTCATTCTCTCAAGTTGCTGGGATTACAGGCATGTGCCACCATGCCTGGCCTGTTTTACTAATTTCATCAAACATCCTCTACCAGCATTTTTTATCACTGATTTCATTGCAGGCTGTGCCTTTCCCAAAAGACATCATGTTTTTCAAAATAAACGAAGAGAGAAAGTCCCTGCAACATGAGAAACTATTTATAAAAATCATTCTGTCTTTTCTGAGGGGTAATGCCCAGGGTGGAGGAGGGGGAAGCCCTTGCATTATTTTCCGCAACGGGGCATATAGTCAAACTATGAATAGCTATATTCATCAGCATAAGTTATTGGGAATGAGGAAAGCTGCTGAAAAAGGTATTCACCCAACTGGTATTTACTGCGTGACTATTAAGTACCAGTACTAGGCTAAAAACTTTGTATATTTTAGCTTATCTAATCTTCATGACAAACTCTGAGGTAAATTATTTCTATTTCATGGACAAAAAAACCGGAGGCTCAGAGAAGGTAGGTATCTTGCCCAAGGTCACACAGCTGGTAAGGAACTAAAGTGGGATTTGACACTGGGTCTGATTCTAGAACTTGTGCTCTGAGTCATGAGGCGAAGCTGTACTGTCTTCTTACTTGACCTTGTCAAAAAGGGTACACAAGTCATTCTGATAAGAATAAAGACCAGTCCTGGAAAAGCAAAACCTTAAGCAGTGTGAGCACTTGTAAAAAGGCCAGGTATTAAAGGAGCATTTTGCTGAGACATGAGAAAACAAACCAAGGGAGAATGAAAATTCAAAAGATATTACATTTTGAACTTGAACTTTGAAAGAGCTCATTCAGTAGGTCTAAAAAGAAGTATGGTCCCATGACAAAAAAACAAAACAAACAAAAAAAGTTAATGGGAAATAGATGGCTTCTAGAATTTTTACGTACTATGTTTAAGAAAAAGATGCAGCCATGAAAAATAATGAGATAAATCTATGACTGCTGATGTAGAATGACCTCTAAGATATATATTTTAAGAGAAAAAAGTCAACATACAGGAGAAAATCTTTTTTCTTGAGCTACGAAGGACATTAGTATAATAGTTGGTGATGCTTTATTTATTTCTTTTTAGAGACAGGGTCTCCATCTGTCACCCAAGCTGGAGTGCAGTTGCTCAAATCATAGCTCAGGAGGTCGAGACTGCAGTGAGCTGTGACTGCACCACCGCACTCCAGCCTGGGTGACACAGCAAGACAATGACTCTAAAATAAAAATAAAAAGAGACGAGATCTATGTTGCCCAAGTTGGTCTCAAATTCCTGGGCTCAAGTGATCCTCCTGCCTCAGCTTCCCAGAGTGTTGGGATTACAGGTGTGAGCCACCACTCCCAGCCTAAATGTCTCAGCAGTTTTATGTTTGCTGACTTTGTTTTATTTTTTGAGACAGGGTCTTTCTCTGTTGCCCAGGAGGGACTGCAGTGGCAAGATCAGAGTTTACTGCAGCCTGAAACTCCTGGGCTCAAGCAATTCTCCCACCTCAGCCTTCCAAGTAGGTGCAGGCACGTGCCACTACACTCAGCTAATTTTTGTTTATTTTTTATTTTTTGGTACAGACAGGGTCTTGTTATATTGCCCAGGCTGGCCTTGAACTCCTGGGCTTAAGGGATCCTTCTGCCTTAACCTCCCAAAGTGCTGGAATTGCAGGCATGAGCTACCATGCCTAGCCTAATTGTTGAAGTTTGAATAAGGTCTCTAGATAAATTATTGTATCAATGTTGTTTCCTGGTTTTGATACATTGAACATCATTGTATCAATGTTGTTTCCTGATTTTGATACATTGAACATTATTATATCAATACATAAAGTAGGCCAGGCATGGTGGCTTACCCCTGTAATCCCAGTACTTTGGGAAGCTGAAGTGGGCGGATCATTTGAGGTCAGGAGCTGGAGACCAGCCTGGCCAACATGGTGAAACCCCATCTCTACTAAAAAAATACAAAAATTAGCTGAGCATGGTGGCAAGCACCTGTAATCCCAGCTACTTGAGAGGCTGAGGCAGGAGAATCACTTGAACCTGGTAGGCAGAGGTTGCAGTGAGCCAAGATCACACCACTGCACTCCAGCCTGGGCGACAGAGCGAGACTCTGTCATAAATAAATAAATAAATAAATAAATAAATAAATAAATAAATAAATACTAGCTGTGTGCAGTGGCTCATATCTGTAATTCCAGCACTTTGGGAGGCTGACATGGGAGGATTGCTTAAGGCCAGGAGTTTGAGACCAGCCTGGGCAATATAGTGAGACTCCATCTCTATAAAAAAAATGTTTTTTAATTGGCCAGGCATGGTGTGTTGCATATATAGTCCCAGATTCTTGGGAAGCTGTGGTGGGAGGATTGCTTGACCCCAGGACATCGAGGCTATAGTGAGCCATGATTGTGCCACTGCACTCCAGCCTGGGCAACAGGGAAAGATCCTGTCTCAAAAAATAAAATAAAATCAGCAAGTATATAACTGCTGAGACATTTAAGTTGGGTGTGGTGGCTCACACCTGTAATCCTAACACTTTAGGAAGCTGAGGCAGGAGGATCACTTGAGCCCAGGAATTTGAGATCAGCCTGAGCAACATAGTGAGACCTCATCTATTTTTGTTGTTGTTGTTGTTTTTAATCTTTTTTAGAGTCACTGTCTTGCTATGTTACCCAGGCTGGAGTGCAGTGGAGCAATCATGGCTCACTGCAGCCTCAGCCTCCTGTGCTCAAGCCATCCTCCCACCTCAGCTTCCTGAGTAGCTGGGATTATAGGCATGCACCACCATACCTGACTAATTTTTAAAATTTTGTTTAGAGACAGGTTCCCTCTATGTTGCTCAGGCTGGTCTTGAACTCCTGGCCTCAAGTGATCCTCCTGCCTCAGCCTCCCAAAGTGCTGAGATTACAGGTGTGAGAAACCATGCCCAGCCAGACCTCATCTCTTTAAAAAAAAAAAAAAAAGTATTTTTAAAGCCAAATACAAAGAACACATATTATATGATCCCTTATATATGAAATGTCCAGAATAGGCAAATCTTTAGAGATAAAAATTACAGTAGTAGTTGCCAGGGCCTGGTGGGGGAGGGAAAGAGGACGTGATTGCCAATGGGTATGAGGTTTCTTTCAGGGGTGATGACAACATTCTAAAATTAGATTATGGTAATGGTCACACAATTAATTACATAAATATATTGTAAAAGAATTGACTTGTACACTTTAGCAGGTGAATTTTGTGGCATATAACTTACATTGCAATAAATCTGTTTTTTAAAAAACCCTGCAAATACATACCATTTTGCAAATATTGTTCCAGTTGGTTCCTCCTCTCATCAGCCATAGCTGTGGTCATTGCCAAATAGTACTTTGGTGGGAAGGGTGGCAGGCAATTTCCAAAGACCCGCCTTAGCTGAAAGATCCAGGAAACACAGTTAGGCAGGCGACCTACCAGTTCAGGGTTGATGAGATTACTAAAGCCTCCTCTAGGGCAAGTCCCATCCCAGCACTTTATTTCAAGTTAAGCCTTCCTGGTGGCTCAAAGGGGGAAAAGAGGACAATTTGATTTTCTTAAGGAGGAATTTATTTCAGTATATATTCTGGAGATATTACTAGACATATCACAGACCGGCAGCTCCAGTCTAAGTTTGGTAGAGCTGAGATGTATGTTTATCTTTCATTTGTTTTACAAGACTAGCCACTGCTCACATCATACTATATTATCTTGATTCATTCCACAATAGTGTCTGTGATATCAATGACAATGGGAATTAAATTCCTCAACCCTACCTCCACCAAATCCGAACTTGACAAATGCTTACAGCTGTGTTACCTAATGCGGTAGCCACCAGCCACCTGTGGTGAATCAGCACCTGAATGTGGCTAGTTTGGATTGAGATGTGTTGTAGGTGTAACATGCATTCCAAATTTCAAAGAGGAGAGAATGTAAAATATCTCACTGATAATTTTTATATTGATTACATGTTAAAATGATAATATTTTGGATACACTGAATTAAATAAAATATATTATTAAAATTAATTCCATCTGTTTCCTTTTACTCTGTTTAACGTGCCTATCAGAAAATTTTAAATTACATAGGTGACTCTTTCTCTTTCTTTCTTTCTCTTTCTTTTCTTTTCTTTTCTTTTCTTTTCTTTTCTTTTCTTTTCTTCCTTCCTTCCTTCCTTCCTTCCTTCCTTCCTTCCTTCCTTCCTTCCTTCCTTCCCTTCCCTCCCTCCCTCCCTCCCCCTCTCTCTCTCTCTTTCTTTCTTTCTTTCTTTCTTTCTTTCTTTCTTTCTTTCTTTTCTTTCTTTCAGATGGAGTTTTACTCTTGTTGCCCAGGTTGGAGCGCAATGGCTCAATCTTGGCTTACTGCAACCTCTGCCTCCCGGATTCCAGCAATTCTCCTGCCTCAGCCTCCTGAGTAGCTGGGATTACAGGCATGTGCCACCAGGCCAGGCTATTTTTGTATTTTTAGTAGATACAGTGTTTCTGCATGTTGGCCAGGCTAATCTTGAACTCCCAACCTTAGGTGATTCGCCCGCCTCTGCCTCTCAAAGTGCTGAGATTACAGGCGTTAGCCCGCCGCACCCAGCCGAGAGACACACGTTATGTTTCTATTGGACCAGTGCTGGTTACAGAATTCCAATAATGCTGACATATGATCCCAAGTAGAAACCAGCCAGGCCCTTCTCTCCCACTTACTCATCTATGACCCATGACCATGGTAGTAATTATTTTTATGGAACCTAAAAAGTGGATGCATAAAAAATTATTCTAAAATTAAGAACGAAAAGTGTGCATCTTTATTCCAGCCCTACACTTGTAGTGGCAGCTTGAAGGTAAGGCACAGAATCATTCTCCTGAAAATAAGACAAAGGAAACCACTCAGAAATCCAATCAGGTTTTAACATGGTACCTCTAGAGCAGGAGGGCTGAAATCTTACTATTACCATACTCAGTGGCTTAAGGAAAATGAAAGATGGAATAAGAAAAATGAGGCTGCAAACAGTAAGAATTTTTAATTCCATGGCCTTTGTCACAAATACAGTGAGTATTTGGCAAATATTTACCTTGCATAGATAGGCCTTAACTTCAAAAAAGTCAAGAATCTGATGACTTCCCTCCATGCGCACTACCATCACCCTGGTCCAAGCCACTGTCATCTCTTTTCTAGATTATTGCAGTAGACTTCCAACAAGTCTCTCTGCTTCTACCCATGACTCCTTCAGTCTATTCCTAACATAGCATCTAAAGTGATACTTAATTTTAATTTTATTTTATTTTATTGAGACAAAGTCTTGCTCTGCTGCCCAGGCTGGAGTGCAGTGGCATGATTTTGGCTCACTGCAACCTCCACCTCCTGGGTTCAAGCGATTCTCCTGCCTCAGTCTCCCAAGTAGTTGGGACTACAGGTGTGCATCACCACGCCTGGCTAATTCTTGTATTTTTAGTAGAGATGGGGTTTTGCCATGTTGGCCAGGCTGGTCTTGAACTCCTGACCTCAGGTGATCTGGCTGCCTCGGCCTCCCAAAGTGCTGGGATTACAGGTGTGAGCCACTGCACCCAGCCTAAAGTGATACTTTTAAAATGTAAGTCAGCCAGGTGCAGTAATGTGCACCTGTAGTCCCAGCTACTTGGGAGGCTGAGGCAGGAGGGTTGCTTGAGCCCAGGAGGTCAAGGCTGTG
Organism: Theropithecus gelada; assembly: GCF_003255815.1. Taxonomy (NCBI): domain Eukaryota; kingdom Metazoa; phylum Chordata; class Mammalia; order Primates; family Cercopithecidae; genus Theropithecus; species Theropithecus gelada. The sequence goes on from NC_037676.1 coordinate 102,950,618, forward strand.
ATGCACTATGATAGCCACTGCCCTCCAGCCTGGGCAACAGAGCAAGACTCTATCATCTCTTAAAATAAGAAAAGTAAGTCAGATCATTCCACTGTTTTGCTCAAAATCCTCCTCAACTTCTCATCTCAATCAAGTAAACCCAAAATTTTTACAATGACTCAGAACTGTGCCATCTAATATGATAGGCATTAGCCACCTGTGAGTAAATTTGAACCTAATTAAAATAATATAAAATTTTTAAATTCAAGCTTCAGTCTTGCTAGCTACATCTCAAATGCTTAATAGCCACTTGAAATATTGTAATTTGCTATTCAGTTGGGCAAAGCAGATATATAGCATTTCCATCAGCACAAAAGTTGTATTGAAAAACATTGGTCTAACATCTGGAGCAGTTATTAACTGCCTGCCTGTGGGCAAAACATGCTTTTTTTTTTTTTTTTTTTTTTTTTTTTTTTTTTTTTTAAGACCAAGTCTCGCTCTGTCGCCCAGGCTGGAGTGCAGTGGCGCAGTCTCAGCTCACTACAAGCTCTTTCTCCCGGGTTCACACCATTCTCCCGCCTCAGCCTCCCAAGTAACTGGGACTACAGGCACCCACCACCACACCTGGCTAATTTTTTGGGTATTTTTAGTAGAGACGGGGTTTCACTATGTTAGCCAGGATGGTCTCGATCTCCTGACCTCGTGATCCGTCTGCCTTGGCCTCCCAAAGTGCTGGGATTACAGGCGTGAGCCACCACACCTGGCCCCCTGGTTCATTTTTTTGGTGGTTGATTGTTTGATTTTTAGATAACTGGAATTTGGTAACAGCAGTTATTTGTGTGATTTAAAATTTTAAAAACTTGTATCTCGAAGAGAATACAGAATATTACAACCACTTTGAAAGACAGTTTGGCAATTTCTTACAAAGCTAAACATAGTCTTACTCTATAATCCAGCAATAAATACCCAACTGATTTGAAAACTGTCCATACAAAATGTTTACGGCAACTTTATTCATAACTCCCAAATGTTTATGGCAACTTTATTCATAATCCCCAAAACTTAAACAACAAAGATGTCCTTCAATCTGTGAATGGATAAGCAAATTGTGATATAACCACACAATGAAATGTTATTCAGAAATAAAATGAAATAAGCTATCAAAACACAAAAGACATGAATGAAACATAAATAAATATTGCTAAGTGACAGAAGTCAGTCTGGAAAAGCTATATACTATATGATTTCATTTATATGACATTCTGGAAAAGGCAAAAGTACAGAGACTTTATAAAAAGATCAACAGCCACCAAGTTTTGGGGCAGGGAGGTACTGAATAGCTGAAACACATGGAGTTTTTTAGGTCAATAAAATTAGTCTATATGAAACTAGAATTGTGGATGCATGACACTATGCATTAGTCAAAAGTACAACAGAACTTCATGTTTTCTGAAGTTTACAACAGAAGCTTCATGTTTGCAAATATTTTTAGAAATAATTTAGGAGGTTGGGGGAATCTGAGGATGGAATGTAGAATGTGATAAAACTACGTTGCAAATGTATGAAACCGGTTCACTGAACGTGGTGAGAAACAAAGTGCTGACCTAAGTCGCTTTAAATGAGTGGAGTCTGTAAACTAAAGGCAAAGAAGCTAACTGTACACAGGCATTGGACTCTGGCTGATAAAGTTGTTTCCCACAGGAGTATAGGTTAACAGCGCTATACTCCTACATGTGTATACAGAATCAAACAAGTAAATGAATGGCAGATAGTGGGAGTCAGGTTTCCAACTGTTGTAGTGGGAGTTTACACATAAGGGAAAGGGGCTAGAATGATCCATGTGGTAATGCACTAGAGTTGAATATATTAGTATGACCACATGTTTAGTTTAATATAGATACAGATGATTACATATAGAAATATTTGTTCATATGTCCATATACATGGGTTAGTATACACACATATATTTCCTTGCTCTGTCAGCTGAGAGGACATAGATGCAACAACACTCCAGTAGCAATGAACATATCTAGTGCCCAGATCTTAATTTCCAATACCATTCTACAATAAATGCAACCAAGGATCTATGGAGAAATGGCTGATTTCTAGGACTGAGGCAGGAAATATATAAGATGGGCCTGGAGTATCTTGTAGCTCCAGAAAGTAAGGAAATATTCAAAACAAATGAAAAAAACAAGTCACAAATGGGAGTACCTCAGAGACAAAGGAGCAAAATGAAAGGGCTTCCATGGGCCAAGATGGAATCATTTGACCAACCAAGTAGTAGTGAAATATAACCCAAAGTATAAAGTGAATATCCATGAGTCCTTATAGACTTGTTATTAAATAAATAGGAGCAACTAGACAAATCTCTTGTGCAGAAGAACATCAGATAATTTCTTTTTCTTTCTTTTTTTTGGAGATGGAGTCTTGCTCTTGTTGCCCAGGCCACAGTGCAATGGCGCAATCTCGGCTCACTGCGACCTCTGCCTCCTGGGTTCAAGCGATTCTCCTGCCTTAGCCTCCCAAGTAGCTGGTATTAAAGGCACGCACCACCACGCCTGGCTAATTTTGTATTTTTAGTAGAGATGGGATTTCTCCATGTTGGTCAGGCTGGTCTTGAACTCCTGACCTCAAGTGATCTGCCCACCTTGGCCTCCTAAAGTGTTGGGATTACAGGCCTGAGCCACCACGCTGGGCCATATCAGATAATTTCTACAGATACTCCTCAAGGAGGGGGAGCATAAATCCCCACTCTCAGTGTGGGCTGCACATAGTGACTTCCTTCCAAAGAGGACGCTATGGAAAGAGAAGACAAAGAGGAACTTTACAGTGGAGAAACCTGACAAATACTACCTCACCCAGGTGAAGAAGATCAACATCAAGAGTGTAAGTCAGATGATAGCAGGTACCCTTGATATGACGTGATTAGAGTGGTACTTTATCTCTGGGGTCTTCATCCCCCCAACCCGTAACCCCCATCTAATCATGTGAAAAATGTAAGACAAATTCCAAGAAGGATATTCTACAAAATATATGACAAGTACTCCTTAAAATTATCAAGGTCATTAAACATAAGGAAAATCTAAGAAACTGTCACAGTCAAGAGGAACTTAAGGAGACCTAACAACTCAATGTAACATGGAACCCTGGCCGGGGTCCTGGAAGAGAAACAGGACATTGGGTAAACACTAAGGACGTCTGAAAAGTTATAGATTGTAGTTAATAAGAACGTATCAATACTGATTTGTTAATTGTAATGAATGTACCATATTAATATAAAACCTTAATAATAGAGGAAACTGTGGATTATATGGAAACCCTCTGTCCTATCTTCTCTGTTAACTAAAACTGTTTCAAAAAATAAAGTTTATTAAAAAAAAAAAACAAAACTGATGTTCTGGCTTCTCTTGAAAACTGAGATCTGCAATCAATGGGTTCACACTCAGGCAACTGTCTGGTGAGGGGACCTAAGCCGTTCCCACCACTCTCCACTGTTTTTCACTTGATCCTCATCTCTCATTTAAAGTACTTGCCAGTTGGCTGCGGTGGCTCATGCCTGTAACCCCAGCACTTTGGGAGGCCTAGGCAGGCAGATTGCTTGAGCCCATGAGTTTAAGACCAGCCTAGGTAACATGGCAAGATGTTGTCTCTACTAAAAATACAAAAAATTAAGCCCGGTGTGGTAGCATGTGACTGTAGTCCCAGCTACTCAGGAGGTTGAGATGGGACAATAACATTAGCTGGAGACGTCAATGCTAAGGCTACAGTGAGCTGAGATCACACCACTGCACTCCGGCCTGGGCCACAGGAGTGACACTTTGTCTCAAGAAAACAAAACAAAACAAAACAAAACAAAAATTTTATATATATATATATATATATATATATATATATATATATAAACTTATATATATATATATAAACTTGCCTGTAGCCATTTAGGTTTGCAATCTCTCATCTAAACCTAGAATATTTTTTTTTTTGAGACTCCTGTGGCCCAGGCTAGAGTATGATTAAACCTAGTATAAAATATTATAGTGACAATTCTGTTTCTTTTAAACTCAAGGAAATTTTTCTGCCCTTCCAGAAACTGTCAAAAGGCATCCCAGTTGGAGCGTTATCCCAGGCAGTGCTGCTGAAACAACCTGGGATTGATGCACCCATCTCTGCTAATTCCATTAAATAGAAGCAAAAATTTGACTTCTTTGTGTACAATTATTTCTTGGCTAACTGATGAAGTGATCTTGAAAAGGCAATTGTCTTCATTGGCATGTGTTTGTTAATGTCGCAGATGCTCCCGAATCAGTTCTAATCACAGCAGCCTTGAATGAACAGGGCTGCCTGAGTTATCCATCTACAAGGCAGTATCTTGGGGAAGCTCTGAGGCCAAGATCTGGGGAAAAATCAACAAGGATTAAGGTTCTAATACCTATCACAGAGCAGAAACCCTCCCAGCAGGTTTTTACAACCTGAGCTGACTTGTCAAGGAATCTTTCCCCTCCCTTCTCTGATACCGATCTAAGGGGGACAATGAACATAAAAGAAACTGAGTAGTTAAATGTGCCAAAAGTTAACAATCAAATCCAAATTCAACACCACCAAAAGATGACCTATTCTATGGGTCTCGGTGCACAGTTGAGCTATCAAACCCACCAGCGTACTGAGAATTATCTGGTACTACAGTTCAGCCCTATCTGTCTTTCAAAAACCTATTTAAAGAGATCAAAAGGAAAACATACCTCTTCTGCTCTTTTATTATGTGGTGTTTTTGTTTGTTTGGGGTATTGTGGGGTTTTTTTAAGACTGTTATCTGACAAATATTTTCATAAACCCCAGAACAGGCCAGGCGTTGGCTCATGCCTGTAATCCTAGCACTTTGGGAGGCTGAGGCGGGCAGATCACCTGAGGTCAGGAGTTCAAGACCAGCCTGGCCAACATGGCAAAACCCCGTCTCTACTAAAAATACAAAAATTAGCCAGGTGTGGTGGCAGGCACCTGTAATCCCAGGTACCCGGGAGGCTGAGGCAGGAGAATCACTTGAACCTGGCAGGGGTGGAGGTTGCAGTGAGCGGAGATCGCACCACTTCACTGCAGCCTAGGTGAAAGAGCAAGACTCCATCTCAAAACAAAACAAAAAACAAAAACAAAAAAAATCCCAGAACAATCTCCTGTACCAACTTCCTCTTCGTACAGCTCTCCCTGTTAACATGAAGAGGTCTTTACAGGTCAGTTGAAAATGTCACCTACTTCCCCCACCTTACTGCATCCACACCCCCCCCCATACCTATGCCAAAATGGTGATGGCCAGGGACAAGTAGAATTACAGACACAAACGGTGTCTGTTTCTAAGCCAACTCATTCATCCCACTTCTCCAAGTCCCCTTGTAGTTAAAAACCCAAATTCACTAGATAATGGGCCACAGCTCAGAGTCTGGGTGGTGGCATCTAGCCCCTAAGAGCATGGCCTAGAGCTTGCATATTATCCCATTTGTTCCTCAAAACAGTACTACGAGGTAGATAGATCCTCAGCACCACGAACATTGTCAAATTCCACCTTCAGCAGGAGCAACCCCAGACTCAGGGAGATGAAGTGACTTAAAACTAGGACATCCAAGCTAATGACTGGCAGAAGATGGAGTCAGTCTTCTCACTGCTGTCATCACCACCACCATCACCTTTTCCGCCAAATCTCTGCTGAGCAACTACCAAGGCAGAATTCCAGGCTGGGTGTTCCATACCCACAAGCCTTCATTCTGTCCCTTCATTCAAATATTTGCGTTTTGCTTGTAAATAATCAGGGAAGACAAAATATACACACAAAAAGAGGACGGAACATGACAAGGTTGAAACATGAGGTGGCACAGCAATCAGAGAAAGGCATCTCATGCAGTCAAGGGGGACTTCCTAGAGGAGATGGGACTGAGGTGGGCTTTGAGAAACGATTGCTCCCTTGACAGGTAGACTAAAACCAGGAGTCATCCCCTGTAGAGGAAGTGAGCCAGTCAGAGACAAAGAGTGAGCCAGCCTGATAGGAACAGGAGGTATGGGTAGGGAAAGAGGAGATCAGGTTAGGTCAGAGGGGAAGCAGCCAGGTTGGGTCAGCACTTGGCAGGGAGGACAACTGAACCAGCGCATACAGGCTGCACAGCCCTCCCCTCCTGCTGACGGGTCCTCTGCAAGCTTTCCCAACTTGTCCCCATTGCCATGTCTGATGCTGGCAGAGTACAAAGAAATGGAGCCCCATATCACTGTTCACAGAGCCCCATATCACTTTCACAAGATGGCCTCATCTGTAACTTGGTCGAAATGAGCTGATTTAATGCTTCCCTCACAGATTTCTTTAAATCTATTTGGGCAGGGTGGTGCCAGCAAGAGCAGGAGCATAAATCAAACTGGTTTTGTTTATCTAAAGGCACAGGAAAAGGTGGGGCCAGCCAGTTCACACAGCAGGAAGACGGGCAGCACTGAGCACACAGGGTCAAGCTGCCAGAGCCTGAGGGAGCCTCACTGCAGACAGGGCTGCAGGTGAGGATGACAGGGGGTGCAGGTCACAGCAGAGCCCATGGAAACACACCCACCTCTTCCCAAGGTCCAGTTTTTCCTTTTTGTTTTTGTTTTTGTTTTGAGACGGAGTCTCCCTCTGTTGCCCAGCCTCGAATGCAGTGGTGGTGAGATCTCAGCTCACCGCAATCTGTGCCTCCTGGGTTCAAGCAATTCTCATCCTCCCAAGTAGCTCCCAAGTAGCTGGGATTATAGGCACATGCCACCACACCTGGCTTAATTTTTTGTATTTTAGTAGAGACAGGCTTTTACCATGTTGCCCAGGCTGGTCTCAAACTCTTGAGCTGAAGTGATCCACCCACCTTGGCTTCCCAAAATGCTGGGATTCCAGGTGTGAGCCACTGCTCCTGGCCAACGCAGGTCCAGTTTTTATGCATTAGCTCTCCACATACCCTGGCTGAGATGGAGTAGAGGCCACCTCACCTGTGCCAGGTACTGCCCCTCGATCTCGTTATCCAACATGCAAAATATAAGCCCAATTCTTAAAGCCAAAGATCACACATGCTACAGTAATAGTCGTAATTTAACAGAATGCATGGCATATAATAGAAACTTGGTAAATATTTCTTAAGCAAATAATCGGTTAATTCTATAGATGAAAACTATCCTGTCAGGATGCAGAACTTCCTAGAAAATAAACTGGAAATAAACTCATATTCCCCCAAACACACACACAGATGGGACCTTTCTACTATTTTGTTTTTGACAGTGCTCTGTGTTAAATCAGATTAAGAATTCTGAGCTGTTTCACATCCTCCACTGAATAGGAGAAATAAAAACTAGCTGAGAAGTATCTGGGAGAGGTCACCCAACCCTTCAGTCTCAGACTTCGGGTAGTCAGATAAAATACAGGATGCTCAATTAAATATGTATCAAGTGGTGCATGGGACATACTAAAAAAAATTGTTTGTTGTTGACTTGTAATTTAAATTTAACTGGAGTACTTTGTATTTGAATTTGCTAAATCTAGCGACCCTACTGAGACTCTTCCTGTTTTGTTTGTTTGTTTGTTTGAAACAGGGTCTCACTCTGTCACCCAGGTTGGAGTGCAGTGGCACAATCTGGGCTCACTGCAACCTCCACCTCCCAGGCTCAAGCAATCCTCCCACTCTAGGCTCCTGAATAGCTGGGATTACAGGAGCACCACCATGCCTAGCTAATTTTTTGTATTTTTGGTAGAGACAGGGTTTTGCCATGTTTCCCAGGCTGGTCTTGAACTCCCGAGCTCAGGCAGTCCACCCACCTTCACCTCCCAAAGTGCTGGGATTGCAGGTGTGAAACACCATACCCAGCCTCAGACTCTTTACCTATAAAATGAGAGTGATGATGATGATTGAACTGCTGACCTCACTGGGGACTTGCTGGAACAAAATCCTGTGTCTGGAGCTCTCATGACAGAGAGTGGATGTTGGAGGCCTGCGGTCAGGGCTGAGTGAAGGGGATTGAGAGCAAAAAGAATATTGGGGCCAAGGGCAAACTTCCCCTTCATCCTCTGAAGCTTCACTGAAAAATCAACTGACAAAAGGCAGATTCATAGGAGAAAAGGCATACAAATTCACTAACATGCGCGGGAGTCTTCCAAAATATAAGAACTCAAAGAAATGACCAGATGGTTGATGGTTTTATACCATCTTGAGATTACAGAAAAAAAGCAGGGCTTAGAGCATGGCCAAAAACAGGCTATGGTGGCAAATCAGGTTATGGTGGCAAGACAGGTCATGGGAAGAAGAGGAGAGACCTGGCTAGCAAAGGTGGTCTAGTATACAGAGGAAACCCACAGGCAGCAGCTCTCAGAGAGAATAGTTGGTAAACATTTCTTTCAGACATTTAAAGGTGTCAGACTCTCTGTGATTATTTCCTAAATCTGAACAAGAGAGGACTTCAGAGAAAGCCTGGCTGCATCAATACAAATTCTCTCTACGGGTGCAAATCTCCCCCACAAAAGGCAGCTTTTCAGCTATTCTGATATTTCCAGCTCTCTACACAGCCATCTTGAAATATGTCATAATAGTACATTTTGGGATAAAATATATTGGTTTCCTTCAAGGACAAGGGACTTTTAGAGTGAGGCAAAAAAATTTTTAACCTTGATCATGGTGGTGGTAATTGTATACATTTACCAAAATTCATTACACTGAACTCATAAAGTTGGGGAATTTTATTACATTACATGATTCCAAAATACAGTAAAAGTATGTTAGTTTAGGACTTAGTCATTTGACTCATTGTTTTACTAATACGATTTATTTTATCAACTTTAGAAAGAAACCACATTAATGTAATAGGTCAGAGCAGGTTCTGGAAATCAAATCCTGCCTCCAACAGTAACAATATGACTTTGGGAAAATTGTGCCTCAGTTTCTTCATCTGTTAAATTGGACTAATTCTAATGCTAGCTCATAAGGCTATTGTAAAAATTAAGCTATTACAGGTAAAGTGTTTGGTACCAAACTCAGCACACAGTAACTACTTGTTATTGTTTCATATTGATTATAAATACCACCAGCCATCTAAGATCTAAATAGTTTCTTTAAAAATGTAGTAGTTTGTATAGAAAGGGGGAAAATGATAAATATTGATATAAGATATATGGAAGTTGGAAACTAGACAAAGAAATTTCCATTTTAGGATTTTGAGAAATCTAGGACAAATAGGAAATATTTATTAAAATCTATTTTATTAAAATCTATTGTATACCCTATTGAGGGCACTAAGCCATGGTAATTCAATATTTATTTAAAGGCCCCCATAGTAAATAACAGACAATTTCTACTTCATATCTTACCAAATAGAAGATCAAGAATAAAAGTTACTCACTCTATGCCTCTGCTTCTGGACCTGCCAGGATTTGGTTCATCTGAGTTTTCCTGAAAATAAGCATTTTCCCAAGTCTGTTGGGTAAGGAGGGCCGGATTCAGGAATGCTTGAAGCCTCTGAGTCCACAAATGTTTGCTGAGCATACGTTATGTACCAGGCTCTACGAACAACTGGCCCCTAATCTTCACAAGCACACTGTGAGGCTGACACCCATAAGGACCTATTTGCTTATTATTTCTGATGAGAAAATTGAAGGCCAGAGGAGAGGTGAGGCGATCAGCCAGGATGCAGTTGATCAGTCACAGGCTGTCTTGCTGCCTCCTGCTCTGCTCCCTTCCCTTCCCCACCTGAAGCTGCAGGAAGACGGAGGAGGGTAGGAGAGGATACCCTGCCTCCCCCTGCCAATGCCTAAGACACCCATTATTTCTCTTCCTCTGAGATCCCTGCCTCTGCAGTCCTCACAATTCCCCATATGTTTCAGTCACAAGTAGCTTCTTATCTTCCGGAGGTCTGAATCTATGCCATTCTTCATTCAATCATTTGACAATCATTCCAAAGGACCTACTGGGTCACAGCACTAGTAACACAAAGATGACCACTCAAATTAACTAGTAACCACATTACAACTGCTCTTGGTTGACTTCAAAGATACTTAATCTCACCTTGAAAATGGACTTTCCAATGCACTATGATGTATGAGCAAGAAGGCTTGCTACAGTGACAATTTCAATAGCAGAAAAAACAAACTAAGCTGTCGGTCAACAGAAGATGGTTAAATGAAACATGGCGTATCTAACTCACTAGAAACCCAGAGACTGTCTGAAAAAACTCTCTCTCAAAAAAAAAATTAATAGTTGTTGCCTCTGGGCAAGTTTTTTCTGTTTTCTCTATTTTTTTTTTTTTTTTTTTAAATAAAGACAAGGTCTCCGTTATGTTGCCCAGGCTGGTCTCAAACTCTGGGACTCAAGTAATCCTCCTGCCTCAGTCTCCCGAAGTATTAGTATTATAAGCATGAGTCAAGGTGCCTGGGCTATACTTTTGTTTTTAATGTTAGGTATGTGCTCTTTATAATCTAAAATCTAAATCAAACAAACAAAAAAAGCACTATTCATGGGAGAGAGGAGGAGGAGGGTAAAGCTTATGTCTAAACTTTCATTTACTTCTCTAATCCATTTTGAAGACTTATAACACCTCCTTATAAGAACAATGAAACCCATTAGAGCAGACTAATAAATCAGTCTGCCTCCCAGAGAAAATACTGTCGAGACAGCAGGGTGAGAAACAATCCTAGCTAGCTTGGTAAGTCATGTTCCCTGGTTCCCAGCCTGCCAGTACTTGAAGCCTCATGGCCATTCGAAAACAAAACTAGTGACACACCTTTTTAAAGGGGGCAAACTTAAGAAACTCTTGAGACAAAGGAGATTAAATACCCATGTACAAGACTCCAAAGACTCTAGGCCTTGATCTAGACCCAGTTTGCTCATTTTGGAGGGACACATTGTCCTGGGGAACAGCGGGCACTGAAATGGGGCTCAGCATAGCCCCAGCGCCCTGCCAGGCCGGGCTAGCGGAGATCACCGGGCTGCGAGGGGCTTGGGAGAATCACCTACGCCCCGTTCCCTCATCTCACAGCTGTAGGCCACCAGGAGCCGCAGCGTGCATTCATCCAACTGTATGCCAAGCAATTCAGTTCATCTTTACCACGACCCTGTTTCACAATAGGAAGCCCGATAGGAAGCCCGAGGCCCTGAAAGGCCCAGTATCTTGCCAGAGTCAGAGGAACAGAGCGCTTTGGGGACAACTTTCTCCACCTGTCTCAGTGGATGGGCTCGTACCCGCCTCCAACCTGCTCACCTGTTCGTTCCAATCGTGCAGCTGGCTGTAGCGCACCCTGCAGAAGAGGAACCCGTCCAGGTACACGGAGTACAGCTGCAAACACAGACACCCCGTCCCGGGTAAGCCGAGGGATAGGTGAGCATTGTCACCGGCCCCCTCCCTGCCCAGCCTGACCCCGGCCCTGGGCGCACCACGTAGCGGCCCCCCAGCGCGTCGGACCGCTGCTGGGACACCGGGATACAGAAATGCATCTTCATGGCTGGGCGGTGGCCTGGGAGCAGCGCTGGAAACCCGACCGGCGGCGGCGGCGCGGTGCGCAGCTCTGAGCTCGGCAGCAGCGGACGCAGCTGGGTCTGCCACGCGACTCAGGGCGAACCCCGGCGCCCGCTCTCCCCTGCCCGGGGCATCCACAGGTGGGGCCGGGGCCGGCCCGCGCCGCCTCCCAGTGCCCGCCCCATCCAGCCCCGCCGCTCGGTCCCGGAATAGGTGGCGACCGGGGCTGGGGCGCATCCACGGCCACCCCCACCCCGGACATCGGCCACTGTTGGCATTTTCTCCAAGCAGGCCCGCGAGGGGCTTGAAAACAGTTTGAGTTCCATTACCTGCCAACACTGCCTGCAGTGCACTAATTAAGATTTCTGGAATTACATAGATCTGGTAACTGCCTTATGATTAGCAGGGTTATGTTTGGTCAGTTTTTTGTATTGGCATTTGTTAAATGTAACACAAGACATTCAGCAATATATGCAACCCTGCTTTAGCGTTATTCTTTCAATCTTGCTTTTTCCCCTTAAATGCCAGAAGCCCCCCAAAATGGAAATGGCTTGGGTCTCTCTTGATCCTTGAGAAGCCCTTATTTTTAGACAGGTGCATTCACGTGAACACTTGGTTCTCTGGACTACCCAGTGCAAGTTCTTTAAACAGTCTCTCATTTTTAGTTGCTGTGGAAAATAATCTTCCTAATTCTCTTATTTTAGTTAAATGAGACTAGAAATCCTCCCACTTCGCCGTGATCAATGAGCACAGAGATGTTGCAGGTCTCGCCAACCTGTTCTGTAGCAAGCCCTGGGCTAACTCTATTCTTCCCTCTCTCCCTTAATCCACCCATAACTCTTCCAGGTAAACAGAGGACATCCTACCATGGACGAAACAGGCCCAGGGGGAGGAGGAACTTGTCCAAGCTCACAGGGCATTTTTTTCATGGGTCTGAGTCATTTACTGCAGGACTTCATCAGGATCATTGAAAGTTCTTTCAAATGCCAGTCATCTCTGGGTAAGAGCTGCATGTCTGGGAAGGGGAAGTGACGCCTGACAAACACCGGTGCCTCCTGTGTGCTTGCTGTGTGCCAGGACCTGACATATGCTATGTCATTTAATTTTCACAATCACCTTGGGCTAGGAGCGATTGACAGTTCTGGTCTTATAGAAAAGGGAATCGAGACATAGGGCCATTAAGTGAGGGAAGCAATATCTTATAGGAGTTAAGAGAATGGCAACAGGAATTCGTGTCCCAGCTTAGTGGCTTCTAGCTGAGAGGTCTTGGGCAAATTAGTGGTCTCTTTTTTTTTTTTTTTTTTTTTTTTTGAGACAGAGTTTTGCTCTTGTTGCCCAGGCTGGAGTGCAATGGTGCAATCTCAGCTCACCACAACCTCTCCCTCCTGGGTTCAAGTGATTATCCTGCCTCAGCCTCCTGAGTAGCTGGGATTACAGGCATATGCCACCACACCTGGCTAATTTTTTATTTTTTAATAGAGACAGGGTTTCTCCATGTTGTTAGGCTGGACTCGAACTCCTGACCTCAGGTGATCCACCCACCTCAGCCTCCCAAAGTGCTGAGATTACAGGTGTGAAATTAGTGCACTCTTTAAGCTACAGTTCCTTCTTATGAAATCATGTTAATAACTCTACTCACTTCAAGGGAATTTTCACTCCATGATAGATGGGCCTCAGGGTATTTCCCCTGCCCATAGGCCATCTCTGATCTGGAAGGCCTCCCTATACCAAGGCCAGGGGCATTCCTGAGTGCCTCTTGGGGCAAAGGCTGATCAGGGCAGCTCCAGAATCTGGTCTGATCTTCAGGGTAAAGCAGAGCATTTTGGTTAGACCCAGAAGTGGCCCTAGCCTTCCTGGAACTTTCTTGCTCCAGTGAATGGCCTGGACTCTGGCTTCACCCCATGGTGATGTCCACACAGGGCCGTTCCCTTCCTTTCACTAAGTGCCCCCCGGGAGTTGAACTGGAACAGGACAGGCCTCTGTGTAAGTCACTGTCCTCTTGCACACCTGACCTCTGCTGTAGCCATTCAGTCATTCAGTCAGTGAACATTATTGAGCTCCTTCTGTGTACTCCACACTGCAAGACAATCTTCAAACATAACCAAGAGATAAGTATAATAATGGTAGCTTACACGATTGGAGGCGCTGCTCTGAACACTTTACATGAATGAAGTCATTTAATTCTCACAATTGCCTGAAGTAAGTACTGATGTTATTCGCATTTCACAGATGGGGAAACTGAAGCATAGAGCAATGAAGAAACTTGTTCTGAATTGCAGAATTTGTGAGTGGTAGAGTGGGGATGTGAAGTAAGTGGTCTGCCTCTAGAGCCTGTGCTCTGTGAAGCTGCTTTTCAGGGGTGTCTGGGGAAATCTGTACCATGACTTGACAAGTGCACCCTTCAGAAGTTTTTAATGTTTTTTTTGTTTTGTTTTGTTTTTTGAGATGGTGTCTTGCTCAGTCACCCACGCTGGCGTGCAGTGGCGCGATCTTGGCTCACTGCAAGCTCTGCCTCCCAGGTTCACGCCATTCTCCTGCCTCAGCCTCCCAAGTAGCTGGAACTACAGGCATCCGCCACCACGCCCGGCTAATTTTTTGTATTTTTAGTAGAGATGGGGTTTCTCCGTGTTAGCCAGGATGGTCTCGATCTCCTGACCTCCTGATCCATCCGCCTTGGCCTCCCGAAGTGTTGGGATTACAGGCGTGAGCCACCGCACCCGGCCCACAAGTTTTTAATTCCTAATGGAGTTTGAAATAAACGTTTATGGTGCTCAATTTCTGAATCAATTCTATATTGTTTTCAAGGGGTATTTTAATTTACTCTGTGCCTGGCGCAGGTTCAGCACTCAATAAAAGCTTAATATTTCTTCATTCAGGGAGTATTCATTGAGTGCTTCTTAGGGGCCAGGTGCTGCAGTGAAGCTGTTAGACATGGCAGCCTCAGTCCCCTAACCTCATGGAGCCTAAGCTTATTTAAAAAGAGGCAATTTCTATAGTGTGGTCCATAGTGTTACAGAACAAGTACACTATTTCCTACTTTTAAAGCTTTAGGCATTATTTGCATGTTGCCTCTCATCTACTTGGTGTGTAATCTTTTTGGCTCTTTAATATCTGGTACCCACACTGTTTTGGAGGTATGGATAATGAGGTATGGCTCTGTCTTGTTGTGCAACTTTCCACCTCTCCTGAGTCCTTCACACCCTTGGGCTTCTGGGATGGGGAGGGCAGTAGGGTCCACGAGGGAACCAGCAAGGTGGATCCTAATGGCTGGTGCTCTACACCTCAGCCAATGTGCATTATGGGTTCCTTTGCTGAATCTTTTCTTATAGCCCAGGTGTTGGGCACATCATCCCAACAGTCAAAACTGTCGCCATATGAAAAAAACGGTCTTGAACAAACATGGAAGAGATTCCTGGTTGGTGGACACCTATATTGAGCAAACACAGAAAGGGAGAGGAGCTGGAAGGTGGGGTATGCAGAGTTAAGGCTTCACATCCTGTGTATCTTTCTTCATCTGCCCACCTCCTCCTCACTCTCTTGGGGTTCAGACCAGTGAGTCAGAAAGGTAAGGCTGGATGGCTTGGGATGTGTGTCTTTCTCTGTCTTTACCTGTATTGGTCTGTGTTGAGTGTTCTAGGGTCTTTTGGAATTTGAGGAAATATACAAAATTATATGATACATAGGAGAACTACAAAATCACACTAGTGGTTCTAAAATGTCCATGGTTCCTGAAGGATTTTCTGGCCCAGAACATCTAAACTCAGAGACTCACTGTAGTTGGTTGAATAGTGTCCTGATTTAGAAATAGGGTCTTGGCAGACGTCATCAAGGTAAGGCTCAAGATGAGATCCTACTGAATTAGGGCAGCTCTATATCCAATTAGCGTGTCCTTATAAGGCACAGAAAAGGAAATACAGAGACACAGAGGTGAAGGCCACGTGAACATGGAGGCAGAGCTGGAGTTCTGCTTCCAGAAGCCAAGGAGTGCCTCAGGCCACCAGAAGCTCAGGAGAACAAGGAAGGAGTCAGCCTAGAGCCTTCAGAGGGAGCGTGGCTCTGCCGACACTTTGATTTCAGACTTCCAACCTCCAGAACTACGAGAGAACTCATTTCTGTGGTTGTAAGCCATCCGTTTGAGGCACTTTGTTATGCAGCCATGAGAAAAACCTACACTGATGCTGTGGCCACAGTCAGCCTCATGCCAGAGAACAGAGGGCTGAGCCCCTGGCCGCGTGTGCATCTGGGAGGAGAATGGAACAGAGAAAGAGCAGCTCAGAGGAAAGGAGACCTGCAATCTGAGGAACAGTGTCCTGAATGTAGTAACAAGACTGGCTAACCCTACACAGCACTCACTCTGGGCCAGACGTAACTCTGTGTGACATGCACAAACTCATTTAATGCTTGCAACAACCATCTGAACTTGGTTGGTTTTGTTTTTGTTTTTGCTTTTGAGTCAGGGTCTTGCTCTGTTGCCCAGGCTGGAGTGGAGTGGCATGATCATGGCTCACTGCAGCCTTGACCTCCCTAGGCTCAGGTGATCCTCCCACCTCAGCCTCCCAAGTAACTGGGACTACAGGGGTGCACCATCACACCCGGCTAATTTTTTTATATTTTTGGTAGAGATGCGGTTTTGCCCATGTCACTCAGGCCAGTCTCTAATCCCTTGGTCTCAAGTGCTCCTCCCACCTCAGCCTCCCAAAGTGCTGGGATTACAGATGTGAGCCACTGCCGTGGTCTTTGGTGTGATTGTTATCCCTATTTTATAGGAGATGAAACTGAGGTGGAGGGAAATCAATAACTCACCCGAAGTCACACAGTTTGTAAGAGAAGAGTCAAGGTTCAAATCCAGGCTGCCTGGAAAGTCTCCAAAGCCCTCGCTCCTAATCACCCATCCAAACAAAAATAACTTTTCAGTCTGTACTTACTCATGTGAGGAACTCTGGAAAATCCAGAGTCTCCAGATTTGAGGGGTGACATCAGGAAAATACCATTCTATGGAAATGAAACTGCTGGGAATCGAGCTATGGCAGAAGTGACCCCCACCCCAGGGCACCTGGAAATGTGCTGCTGAGAAGCACACATCCCTTCCAGGGCCTCTGTGCAGGCACCACATTCAATGTGGGAATTGAAAGATGAAGATGGAAAAAGTACAGTTGGGGCCGGGTGTGGTGGCTCATGCCTGTAATCCCAGCACTTTGGGAGGCCAAGGCATGGGGATCACTTGAGGTCAGGAGTTCGAGACCAGCCTGGCCAACATGGTGAAACCCTGTCTCTACTAAAAATACAAAAATTAGCCAAGCGTGGTAGTACACATCTGTAAGCCCAGCTGTCAGGGAGGCTGAGGCAGGAAAATCACTTGAATCCAGGAGGTGGAGGTTGCATGAGCTGAGATTGTGCCATTGCACTTCGGCCTGAGTGACAGAGTGAGAATCTGTCTCAAAAAAAAAAAAAAAAAAAAAAAGAAACAGCAAGTGGGGCCAGCTGCCAGAGTATTCTCTGCCTCACTGCCTAGTAAGAGGAGGCAGACAATACTCAAAAACTGCTAAATACCAGCACCTTGGGGATGGGGCACAGTGACGTCCAGTCAGCCACAACAGCACACAGGAGGGACATTGACCCAGCAGGCACAAAGGAGGAGCGGGGAGGGAAAAGCTTTCTGGAGAAGGTGATGTTTGAGAGAGATTATTCAGGAAGAGTTAACTGGTAAGAGCATTTTAGGAAGGCAACACAGCAAAGACCTGGGATAATTAAAAGAAACAAAAACAAAAAGCCAGGAGATATGGTTTGGCTGTGTCCCCACCCAAATCTCATCTTGAATTGCAGCTCCCGTAATTCTCACATGTTGTGGGATGGATCCTGTGGGAGATAACTGAATCATGGGGGTTTACCCCATACTGTTCTCGTGGTAGTGAATACCTCTCACGAGATCAGATAGTTTTATAAGGGGAATCCCCTTTTTGCTTGGCTCATTCTCTCTTGTCTGCCACCATGTAAGAAGTGCCTTTCACCTTCTGCCTTCCGCCATGATTGTGAGGCCTCCCCAGCCACGTGGAACTGTAAGTCCATTAAACCTCTTTTTCTTTATAAATTACCTAGTCTTGAGTATGTCTTTATCAGCAAGAGTTTGTTGTTATGGAGAAGTATAGGTGAGGCCTAGGAAGTGGACAGTGAGGCTGGGGAGGGAGGCAGCCTGATCTTTTGAAGGTTGCAGCTGCTGGGCCAAGAAGCTTGGAGTTTGCCTGTAGATGAAGAAGAGCTACCTATGGAAGAAGGTGTGGACAGCATGTGTTCTAGATGGAGATCACTGTGGCCAGTGTGCAGGGAATGAGGGGGCTGTCGCATAACTAGAGGCAGTCAGACCAGCAAGGAAGTTTTTTGACAGAAAAGATTGTAGAATATGAGTTTTGTAAAGTGCTCCTCAAAAACTGGGTGGGAGGCCTGGGTGGCATCATCTGTAATAACCCCACTTGGATGTTCACAAAGTACTTTAGTGTATGGAGGGCTCTGAGATCTCTGCAGCAAGGAAACCTGGGACTCTGTTTTACATTGTACCTGTTCACATCGCAGGGGCTAATGTCTCAGGAATGTCTATCAACAGAAGACAGAGGCCTAGGCTAGGGCGGTGTCAAAAAGGATGGATTTTAAAATATTTAAGAAGCATGCTTGGTCTCTCAAGTCACCCGCTTGTCCCTCTTCCAAGTGTACTTTCCTTCCTTTTTTTCTTTCCTTACTGTTCTTTTCCTTTCCTTACTGTTCTAAAGCTTTTTTTTTTTTTTTTTTTTTGAGACGGAGTCTTGCTCTGTCGCCCAGGCTGGAGTGCCGTGGCCGGATCTCAGCTCACTGCAAGCTCCGCCTCCCAGGTTCATGCCATTCTCCCGCCTTAGCCTCCCGAGTAGCTGGGACTACAGGCGCCCACCACCTCGCCCGGCTAGTTTTTTGTATTTTTTAGTAGAGACGGGGTTTCACCGTGTTAGCCAGGGTGGTCTCGATCTCCTGACCTCGTGATCCGCCCTTCTCTGCCTCCCAAAGTGCTGGGATTACAGGCTTGAGCCACCGCGCCCGGCTGTTCTAAAGCTTTTTAAGAAACTTCCACTTCTGCTCTGAAAAATAAATTAAAAAGAAACAGACAGACACGGTGGCTTACATCTGTAATCCCAGCACTTTGGGAGGCCAAGGTAGGCAGATCACCTGAGGTCAGGAGTTTGAGACCAGCCTAGTCCAACATGGTGAAACCCTGTCTTTACTAAAAATACAAAAATTAGCCAGGCGTGGTGGTGGGTGCCTGTAATCCCAGCTACTCGGGAGACCGAGGCAAGAGAATCTCTTGAACCTGGGAGGCAGAGGTTGCAGTGAGCCGAGATAACGCCACTGCACTCCAGCCTGGGCGACAGAGTGAGACTCTGTCTCAAAAACAAACAAACAAACAAATAAAAAATTTAAGATCAAAGCACAAACTGTGTAATTAGCTAGAAATGTCTCCCGTCCTCAAAAAGCCAAAAGATAACCATTTAGGCTTTAATGATTTGTTGACCCTAAACCACTTTGGGATCCTTTCACAATGCATTGCAAAGTTTGGCTACTTGTACTTGATCCACTTTCTGGTGGTTTTCATTTCCTTTCTCTTAGATCCTCTCTTCATGTGTAATAGTTGCTGCCGACAATGATTTCCAGATGTGAGCCTGCTCTGTCCCAGTCCAGCAGTGAGAAGTATGGAAAAACTGAACCAGGCATTGAATTCTGAAGAAATACAGGTGCAAGAGCAAGCATTTGATAGTCATTCACTATGCTAATGAAGCTTACACAGAAAGATGGAATGCCTTACAGTAAATTAATATTTTGTTAAAATGTATTGTAAAAAAAAAAAATGAGGAGGGAAAGTGACACAAGACTTGGATTAATCAGGCATGGCAAGTAAAGAAAAGAGGGAGAGGCTGGGCACGGTGGCTCACACCTGTAATCCCAGCACTTTGGGAGGCCAAAGCAGGCAGATCACCTGAGGTCGAGAGTTCAAGACCAGCCTGACCAAGATGGAGAAACCCCGTCTCTACTAAAAATACAAAATTAGCAGAGTGTGGTGGTGCATGCCTGTAATCCCAGCTACTCAGGAGGCTGAGGCAGGAGAAGTGCTTGAACCCAGGAGGCGGGGGTTGAGATGAGCCAAGATCGCACCATTGCACTCCAGCCTGAGCAACAAGAGCAAAACTCCAACTCAAAAAAAAAAAAAAAGGAAAAAGAAAGAAAGAAAAGGGAGGGAAGGGAGCCCCGAGGCTGCCTCTGGGTTTGGGGTGGAACAGGCTTGCTGGCCAAGGGGACCTCATTTGGGGAGGCAGCAGGTGTAGCTGTGGAGTCCAAACTGTGCTTGGATGTGTGGGAAGGAGGTCCAGCTGGAGGGCTTGGGAGCCAATCTGAAGTGGAGGGACAAGACGGGGATTGGGAATACAGGTCAAGATCAGGGTCACGGGAGAGGGTGCAGTCACCTGGCGAAGGCCCAGAGGTGAGGAATGAAGTGGACTCATGATCTTGAGTCTTAGTCAAAGCCTGCCAGGTATGGCCAAGGCAACCGGAAGACTTCTTTGGGAGCCAAGTGCAATTAGACCCATACTCTAACCAATGCCATTATCCTGTGAGTGTCTGGAAAAGGATGTGAAATACTCAGGGTCCTGAGGAGTAGGTGGACTGCCTAGGAAAAGGCTCCCAATAAGCCAAGGCTGCTCCAAGGTCCGTTCACAGGAGGAGGAGGTGCATCTTGTAGATGGGGATTCTGATCCCCAGTATGGGTGCAGGAAAAGTTCAGCAAGCTTCTGTACAGCCAGGGTAAAATTTCAATCAAGACCATCCAGTTTTCTCTGCTTCGAGCCGATGCTCACCAAACAGCCTCTGATTAGTCATTCGGGTTCCTGAGAATACCAGGAAGTGGGTGGTGCTCTGCAGAGCCCAGACAGGAATATTGTCTCACAGAAAGATGCCCATCCCCGTGGCACCTTAATGAGTCAGAGGCTGGCTGGCACACTGGTCTCCTGGGAGCCTGGTCCATATGTCCTTTCTGAGCCTGACCTATCCCCACAGGGGGCTGGGAGCAAGCACCCACTTTGGCAACTGCCCCAAAGGGCAGCACAGCCTTTTGTGTGTGTGTGGAAAGATGAGTGGTTTTACTGAGAATGATACAAGACAGATGACCTTTCTCCAAGAAGTGAGATAAAAGTGAACACGTGCTATTGCTGTCAAGTGGATGTCAATCATGATGATAACATAAATACAAATCTTGACCATCAGAGTTCTAAGGACCACTCAAAGCATTACCCAAAAGCTACAATGGAAAAGAGTTTTCTGCCTCTCAAAGGTGATGAGAATGTTATTGAGGAAAATTTCAGCCAAGGTGTAGAAAAGTCTAAATCATCATCGCTCCTTTCCATAATATTAGTAAGTACAGCTAACCCTTGGAAGATTTTCTCAGGGCCAAGCACTACCCACTTTTCATATTCTGTACTAACTCACAGTGACCTTGAAAGAGGCACTATTATACCTATTTTATATTTGAAGAAACAGAAGCACGGTGAGCGGAAGGAGCTTCCCCAGGGACATTCCCCTACTGACCCTCCCTGGTGGCCTCCCCTGAGCCAGCCCCAGCTCCTCTGGGACTCTCCGCAGCTCCCCCGCTCCAGGATTCCGGGCCTGGCTTCCTGTCGGGAAGCCTTCAGCACCGCTGGAGGCCGGTTATTTACCTTCTGTCTATCAGCTCTCCTCAGTGAGACTCCAGAAGACCTGAGAGAGCAGGGCCACTTCAGAGACGTAAGGCTCACCCAGCTTGGTCTTCTCTTTGGACTCCGGGGGGATTCTATGGAGAGTAAGGTGGATGTCTGCAGATGGAAGGCGCCGTTCCCATAAAGCTCTGTAAAATACCAGGACACAAGCACTACTACCCGGAACCCCTCAAAACCAAGCGTCTTTCACACAGGCAAGAGAATAAATGCCTTACGGCTTTGGTGTCTTGAGGGTCTCATACCTGAGCTTTTTCTGCCCTTCATTCTTGTCAGTTTACGAAATTAACATCTGCTGATGGTTTTCAGTAGTAACACTGGTCACCATGGCCGGGCGCAGTGGCTCACGCCTGTAATCCCAGCACTTTGGGAGGCCGGGGCAGGTGGATCACCTGAGGTCAGGCGTTCAAGACCAGCCTGGCCAACATGGTGAAACCCCATCTCTACTAAAAATACAAAAAAATTAGCCAGGCATGTTGGCGGGCGCCTGTAGTCCTAGCTACTTGGGAGGCTGAGGCAGGAGAATCCCTTGAACCTGGGAGTCAGAAGTTGCAGTAAGCTAAGATCGCCCCACTGCATTCCAGCCCGGGTGACAAAGGTAGATTCCATCTCAAAAAAATAAAAATAAAAATAACAACAACAACAACAAAGAAAATCCTAAAAAAAAGGGTCCCCACCTGTGATTTATTACCACTGTGAAAAATTACAAATACTTTGCATTTTGTTTAGACCTCGGCAGGTCAGCTCAGCCCAGCCTGGACTGACCATGGGAATCATCTGGGAAGCTTTAAAAAAATGCTGATGTCAGGCCGGGCGCGGTGGCTCAAGCCTGTAATCCCAGCACTTTGGGAGGCCGAGGCGGGCGGATCACGAGGTCAGGAGATCGAGACTATCCTGGCTAACATGGTGAAACCCCGTCTCTACTAAAAATACAAAAAAAACTAGCCGGGCGTGGTGGTGGGCGCCTGTAGTCTCAGCTACTTGGGAGGCTGAGGCGGGAGAATGGCGTGAACTCGGGAGGCGGAGCTTGCAGTGAGCCGAGATCACGCCACTGCACTCCAGCCTGGGAGCACAGCAAGACTCTGTCTCAAAAAAAAAAAAAAAAAAAAAAAAAAAAATGC